>NC_136065.1:499009058-499259058 GCF_964261635.1 Lissotriton helveticus | reverse complement strand
TCATACACAAGGGTTCCTTCAGGAAATAGCATCAGTAAACACTGTAGCAGGTAGGTGAATTATGTGGACTATTTCTTTCCTAAAGCAAAGTGCATATGGCTTCTTTCTGTAAACTTCCGAGTAGGCCTGGGTGAAATTTAAATTATAGGGGCGAACTTGTACAATTCTATGGTATAGAAATAAAAAGTTAATGTCTGAAACCAGATAATTACTTCGACTGTGAAGCATAGAGATAGCAAACAGAATACATATCTTTTGTGAATAGATCTTTTTTTTCAAATCAAAAAAATATTTACTGAACCAAGTTGTGTTTGTACCTGACTCAGTTAAGCTAAACCTTAAGCAAAATATTTCATTTTATATAATGCAAACAATCTAATTGCATCCGTTCTAGCTTTATTTTATCTTTTATCATCTAATGCCAGCATGTACATTTGGCCATAAGATGAACTTTGTTGTGCGGTATACTTATTTCTTAAAACAATTACTATTTCATTTCTTAGATGTGCAGGAGGTTTAATTTAAAATTAACTGTTTCTTTAGAGTCTTGTTACAAGAATGCAAGTATTCTCCGCAGTTTTTTTTCATGCAGAGAAGGAAAGGTAGCCAGGGCGTTGTCAAGGTCAGCCAAAGAGGTGCAAATGCACTTTCGTGCATAACAAAGGGCCAGTTAACTAGCAGAGCTGAGAACACCTAATGTCAGTGACTGTTGCAGACTAGGGATGGGCACAGTTGCAACAGATTTCAAACATCATGTTAGGCGAGCAGAGGCACCAGCAAAAAGCACTAGATTTTCTTGGCCTGAAACTTCAGCAGCACCACTCAGAATGAGGCTGAGCACCTGACACTTTTTATCTGTTTTTGCACTTCCAATAATAAAAAAAAACACAACGTAAAAAAGTGCCTTTCAAGAGAAACCCATGCAGTGGGACAATTATTCCTATGTATTACTGACAAATATTGTAAAGAAAAAAAGAGAAAGGCCAGGGCATCCGCAGTCATGCACTCTAAGCATAGATTTCTAGTGTAGCTGCACACCTAATTCACCTGCACAAATGTAGAAAGTGTAATGGCAACATTTCCTACATTTGATAAAGCAAAACAACTTTTAGATTTACATTTTGGGCGTCTCCATTTTATTTTTCTTTGAACATTTCAAAATAATTTATATCACATTGTATCATATAATGTGGGTGGGTTGATGAGAAAAGGCAAATTAAACAGCATAACACGGGCATACTTGTGATAGTATACTTCCTCATTTTGTCATGCTTTTCCTACAGGTTAACACTGTTTGGGCAAATGTTCCATCTCATTAGTACCAGTTTAAACCCCAAATGCAGCAATATGCAACCAAAAAGAAGACCAGAGAACCTTTGCCAAGGGCATTAGACTGCTGGGCAATGTGTGTCACTTCGGGTTTAGTCGTTTTTGTCCATTTAAAGTAGAAACATATTTTTTTGTTAAAATCTGCAGGTTATGCAGCACATGATCGATTATGTGGCAAAAGCATAACTATACTGAAAATACCAGGGCTGTAAAATTAAATAATTCAAGTGGCCCCACGCATAGAGAGCAAAAATAATGTGTCTTGGTGGCTTAAGACGTTCTCAGCAGCCAAATTAAGCAGGGCAGTCAGGCTGACTATTTTGATTTTATGCCATCTACAACTAAAACAGCAGAATATGCTATGTTAGAAATGTAATGCACAATGTTGGAAATGGTACCAAACATATGAAAAGTGCATTAGAATTCACATGGAATCCTCATGCAATCATGATGAGCACAGCCTGTTGGTTTGTGATATATTAAGAGCTGCTCTTCTAATGAAAAGATAAGGCTTAGGCTGAATTACTAGTTTGAAGCTACAGTTTTTACATTTGCAGTTTTGAGGATTTTATTCTTTTTCTTGTAATATTTCAACAAAATAAGAAAGGGCACTACCTTATTTCTTAAGAAGAGAAGTATGGACCAGATTCACAAAATGTCATGCATAGCAAAGCTGTGCAATAATCAGCAGTACTGCATTGAGTGAATGGCAAAATATTATGCAGTACCATATGTGAAAGGAGTCAAACATTGAGGTCCTCACACATTTGTGACAAAAAGTCATTTTAGCCAGAGGCTAAACTTCATGCAATTGCACAAAACGGAGGTAGGACTACCAATGAGTGAAACCATGACCCTGTTCCAGTGGGAAACGTCCAGCCTGAACTGCCGAGGTAGGTCCTCACTAGTTTCACTGAAACCAAGCTATGTCAGACTAAAGAGATCTAAAATGTTCAAAACCAGTCTTGGATTCCTTGTATTCCGGTTCAGGGAGTACCTGGTCTGGCAGTTCGGGCTGGACTGTTCCCGTTGGAGCAGGGTCAAGACTAATTTGCAAATGGCTGGGTCCAAATTGAGGTAGCATGGTATGCAAAATAGCACTGGGCTCAGATGAGGCTAGAGCAATTACCAGTAGCTGGTATTAGTTCAAGCATTCCATCCATAATTTTTTTGCATACCTCAGTGCGATGTTGTAAAAGGAATGGATATGCTCAGAAGTGGGTCCTTGCCCACTGAGCCGCTGGAACCAAGTTATACGCAGTTGAGGAGTCCTACTAGGGCAACACCCATCCTGGGTTGCTTGTGTTCGAGTCCATGGTGGACCTGTTGTAGCAGTTCAGGCTGGGCTGTTCCCATTGAAACAGGGTCCAGTCTGATTTGCGATATCTGGATCCAAACTTAGGTGGGATAGTATACAAAATAACAATGGACCAGGATGGGACATTGAGTATTTACCAGCTGCTGAGATTAATTAGAGTTTATCTTCCTTCACTTTGCTGTATACTTCAGTTTTTCTTGTTGTGAGCAAGCAATTTTAGATGGAAGCTCCCAGACAGAGCAAGCTGCCTGTTTGCATAAGACCAAGCATCTCATTTACAAGAGGCCTGCGCTGCGTCAATGTTATTGATGCTTTGTTGCCGCAGGCCTCTGAATCATATCCACAAGGCCACAGAAAGCTACCGTGCATGGCTTTTCATGGCCTTGTAGATACGGCGTTGCCTCACACTGCCTCGGGGAGACGTGCCATGTGTTTTGCTGTAGGTGTTCCGACTCAAAGCCCCTGGTTTTTGACACATTTCCAGATTTACAACAAAGCATAAATATGGGAGTGCATCAAAAGTCCTGCACCTCCCCAGGGGTGGCATGAGGGTTGTTTCTGTGAAGAAAGGTTGCCCTTCCTCCACAAAAACAACCTAATTTCTACACAGACATCCTTGCACCATGGTGTAAGGGTGCCTGCATTGGCACATGGAAGCCATTTGTGTGCCAGTGCTGTGAAAGAGGACAAGAATGCACCATATCTCAGAAATACTGTGCATTCCTGCCCTTTTCTTGTGATGCAGGTGAGTGCAGCACAAAGCCTTGCAACTCTGCCCTGTGCCAAAACTTTGTAAAGGGGGCCTCGATTATCAGCTTATCAAGATCTTACATTGGGATAAAAGCCCAACCCTTGCTTGCCTTTTTTGGGCTTTATTTTTTTCTCATTTGCCTACTTCTGTTTAGATAGTTTATCTTATCTTATGTGTATCCCTCCTGTGGAGAATAACCTCTTTAGTTGTGTCCTTACACTCCTCACTTTAAGGGAACTCATTTCGTGTTTTCCTTAAGCAGTCTACAAAAGTGCATGTGTTTTCCAGCTGTCTTGTCTGTGTGCGCCTCTACTTCTCCCTTTTCTTGTTCTTCTTTCTCCTGTCTGCTTTTCTCAATCCTTACTGCTAACTTTTGATTTGTTTAAGCACTCCACACATGCATGTGTTTTCTAGCTGTCTCACTCGTTTGCTTCTCTCCCCATGCTGCCATCTCTCATCTGCATGCTTCCATCCTTCAACTCCACACACTCTTTATTACTTGTGTACTTCTGTGGTGTTCTCTGCCTCTTGTGCTTCCCCTGCTATCATGCACTGATTTTCCCCTTCCCCCGCTCCTGCATTACCAGGCACCTCCACCCCCAAACTCTACAGTCCTTTTTGTACTAAAAAAAATATTGTTTGTATTTTCTGAGGCAAATGACATCGTTCATCTTGGATCTGCTCATAAAATAAATGTCAGCTGTGTCCTTCTACTGGTGAGCATATGCTTTCTGATGCATGTATGCATCAGTGAAAAGATGTTACCACTATCGTGTCTTTCTTTATTTGTTATTTTGATGATGCTGCACAGCATCCCAATGGTGTACAGCATTGCTAAAAGCAATTGGCAAAGCCAGTAGGCCCAAAAGACTAGATATACTGGCTTTGTCAATGATTGTCCTCATCCTCGGCCCCACCCCCTCTGCGGCGGACGATTCCTGGTGGCCGACCACACTGGGAACAGCCCCAACACCCACGGACCACGCACTCAACCTACGATTCATCCTCGACTCCTCCCTCTCCATGTCAAAGTAGGTCAACGCCGTCTACTCCTCCTGCTACAACACCCTCTGCACGCTTCGCAGGATCTACATGTGGATCCCGACTGAAACAAGAAGAACGGTGACCCAAGCCCTCGTCAGTAGCAGGCTGGACTACGGCAACGCACTCTACGCAGGAATCCCGGCCAAACACTTGCAACGACTACAACGCATCCAAAACGCCTCTGCCCGACTGATCCTCAATGTCCCCCGCCGCAGCCACATCACCTCCCACCTGAGAGACCTGCACTGGCTCCCCATCACCAAGAGGATCACCTTCAAACTCCTCACCCACGCACACAAAGCACTCCACAACATCTGACCAGCCTTGCTGAACAACAGCCTCAAATTCAACACCCCCGCCAGCCAGCTCCGCTCCACGAGCCTCGCCTTTGCCACCATCCAGGGCATCCGATGAACAACTGCCAGCGACAGATCCTTCTCCTTCCTCGCCGCCAAGACCTAGAACACCCTCCCCACCCATCTGCGGCAGACCCAATACCTTCTCACCTACAGACGGCTCCTCAAGACCTGGCTCTTCAAGCAGTAGAAGCACACCCCCACCCCCAGCGCCTTGAGACCCTCACTAGTAAGTAGCGCGCTTTACAAGTTCACTGGTTGATTGATTGTTGTGATCAAGCGCTGGCCACTCTCTTGATGTTAGAGTGTGTGCTCAAGTATTGCCTTAGTTGAGTGATTGTGTCTGTCAAGACATGCTATACCAGTGGAAAACTGTGAAGATATTACAGCATAAATGAGCTATGGAAATATGGTTGGGCTGTAAATCTATGAAGGTTATGAGAGAGCTGTGCAGGGTTAAGGAGATATGGTTAAGAAGGTATTGAAAACAACCTGGAGCTCTGGCGAGGTTTGTCAGGCTGTAAACTGAAGCTTTTGAAAGTGAGTACTAGCTGTCAGGATATAATGTGGTTAAGGGGAGGTGCATGTAGTGTGAAGAATAAGATTAGGCAACATGTTGAGTAATGGAGAAATGTAGTGCGTTTAGATATATAAGGATACTGCAAAACAGATACTGCTCTGACGGGTCTGTAAATATTTTCGGCTAAGGAAAGAAGTGCGGTATATGCAGACCTCTGGAGAAATGGGAGTCTGACCGGAGCCTCAACTCCAGGTAGGATTCTTATAATGAGCAGCATCGCAGCTGTGCCCGCTATAACTCGGGGGAACTCATCTGTATGGTGGATGGATTTACTGCATTTGCAAGTTCAGAGTTTGGGTTGGAATTGTGGATTGTTTGCTTCTGATGAGGAACTATGACAATGTAGGTGATCACTACATGTGTGGTTATTCACCTACCACTTGTATTTACTTGGTTCTAAGTTTAAAACATTTTAATTTGTTAAAGACAAGATAAAAAGTATGTCCTGAATAGGGATTTTGAGGGAAAATTCCAATATTTTTTGATGATGCAGGCATAATGGTTTATTCACAAATAAAAACTGCTCCCTTGGAGACAAACATGCTGATGAACGTTTGAATTACATTTTACAAGCGTAGAATATTCCAGCTTGCTGAGAATCTCCCTGTGTTTCCTGAACCTGTGTTTTGGGGGTTTTAGGACGCTGTGCACTTTCTAACCAGGGCTAAAATGCCTGTGCTCATTCCTTTAAACATGGTAAAATTGACTTACACTCAACTGGCAAATTTATTTTACTTGTCATTCCTTAGTGAAGTAGTAATAGATATTCCCAGGGCCCGTAAACTAAATGCTACTAATGGGCCTACAGCATTTGTTGTTCCACCCACTTAGGTAGCCCCTGAAAAATGTTCCAGGCTTGCCATTGCAGCCTGTGAACAGCTTTGAACTGCCTATTCAACTTGGAAAAATAGCCCCTTGCCAAATCTAAACCTTCCTTATTTTATTACATATGTCACCCTTAAAGGTATGCCACTAACAGCCCTTGGGGCAGGGTGCAGTGTATGTAAAAAGTTGGACAAGTACTTTTAGGTTTTACATGTACTGGTTGTGAAAAACTCTTAAATTCCATTTTCACTACTTCAGGGCCTACCTCTCCCATAGGATTACATTGGGTTATCTTATTACTTTTAATAAGTGCTCATTTTTGATTGAGAACAGATTGAAATGTCACGCCTCATCTCAAACTAATTGTAATTTAAAATCCTCTTTAATGGTAAAGTCGGATTTTAAGGCACAATTTTGAAAATGCTAATTTTAGAAAGGCATTTTCTTGTTCTCTCCACATGCCTGCAGCTGTCACATGACTAGATATAGTTGGCTGGTAGCTGGCCTTTATGTATTCCTCTCAGACAGTATTACAAGGGGGACTAGCTGTGGGCAGGATGGATCATCCTGGCAGGATAGGTGGAGAAGGAGTTGTCACCTACCACACATGCACATGAAAAGGGCTGCCTCATCCTACTCACAAAACTTCACACTAGCCTATTGTCACCTCAGAACATTTGGAGCCAGGCAGGTTATTAAATACAATAAACATTGTGTGTTCAATGGAAGCAAAACCTATGTTCCGGAGGAGAGAAAGGTAATAGTTAAAACTGTCTTTAACAGTGACGACATGCATTAATTTTGAGGGAGACATATCTTAGCACAACAGTTTATACCAGAAGTTGAAAATTGCAAACAATCCACAGAAAGCACATTATGGTGTTTGCTATGGCATTGCTTGAATCTTCTGTTTTGCAGGAGAAATGCACTCAGGGGCAGATTTACAACAAAGTAACGCAGCACGGTGCAGCAAGTCATTTTGCTGCACCGTGCTGCGTAAGTTTGGAAAGCACAGAGATGCAACATATTTACAAGAATATGTTGCATCTCTATGCTTTCCCCTGCACTGGCGCACAAACTGCAGCCATGTGCCTGCCCAGGCACTCTTGCACCATGGTGCAAGGATGCCTGCATTGTGTGGACGTTGTTTTTGTGCAGGAAGGGGCACCTTCCTGCACAAAAAAAAATCACAAGAAGCTTGTTCCTCTTTCAATGCGTGCTGTAGAATGCAGCACGCATTGAAAGAGAAAAAAAGGAGGACAAATGAAAACATTTCTCCACGTTGCGCCTCTCTACACCACCTCTAGGGTGGCGTAGCATTCAGACGCATCTCCAGATTTACGATTTCTCGTAAATCTGGAGATGTGCTTGTTTCATGAGTGTTGCATGGGAACACCCACAGCAACACCCATGGAACGCCCCTTCCACGCACAGTGCTGTGTGTGAAGAGGCCATATTTACAAGGAGAGGAAAAGTCTCGCAGGGTGGCTTTTTCTCTCCTTGTAAATATGGAGGAGCCCCCTGCGCCACCAGCACGTCACGAAAAGTGATGTAGTGGTGGCGCATGGGGCTTTTAAATCTGCCCCTCAGTATGAAAACTATTATCTGGAAATGTTGGATACAGTACAAAAGGCACTTAGAATCCGAATCTTTGGAAAAAGGTAAAATGAAAGTAATGGTAAAACATTAAATGATAACACATAAAAATGTACAGGATTTGCCTCTATAAAACAAACGTGGGCCTCAGGAAAGGGGGAAAGTATTAATATTGGAAAATAGATCGTGTCAAATAAAGGCTAGATCAAGAAAGCAATAGGTAAATAATGCACATGTCACTGTACGCCCAAGCCATCATGTGACTGAATGGATTGTTCTTTTTTTAATTTAGACGAAAAATATATGAAATGTTGATGAACGTGCATGTTAGGAGCGTTTAGCATATTCCTGACAAAAAAAGTATAAGGATAATGATCATTTCAGCTTACCTGAAGGCTACAAAATCTATTGATATGGCAAATTTTTAGAATTTTAAACTTGTGCTTCCTTCAGAAATTATGCGTGATGATTAGGGGCCTGTGCAATTCGCAATATTTACTTTCAAAGCATGCAAGCCTTTTTTTGTTCGTTTTTTGCTCTGTAGAGTATAGACAAAGCCCGTTCCACAGTCCACTATTGGAGATGTTAATATTATCTGCCTTGAGAGGAAGCTGAAGGCAGGACTTGGGATGGGCAGCTAACTACGTGCAAATACCCACCTGCGCATAACAAAAGGGCCATTAGCATGTCAAGAGGCCAGTGCGCTCCGAAATTTCATGAAGTCAGTTGACGCTGCCGACTGGGGGATGGGCCCTGTAGCCAGGAAAACACCTTTGAGAAACGAGCATCAGGTGCCTCAGATCTGAGTCCCTGAGTGCAGCAAGGATGGGGTTAAGGCGTCCCGGAAGAGGCACACTGATCGTAGCCCCCACCTCTGTGCGAGTTTACATTAAAAGCAATAAGACAACCTGTGCAATTTGAAAGAGTGTATAGCATATGTAAAGGTATCCATTTTTTCTAGTTCTAGTTGTAAATTCACAAGGAATTCCTTCTATGGTTACAGTTGTCTCGGGCGTTTTTACTCAATAAAAGGGACAAATACTTTTCAGATCCCTTCAAAATCTGAACACATATTTTGTAGCGTTTTCAAAGGATTCTCACATTGACTTTAATTGGAGGTCTGGTATATGACATATGCGATGAGGTAGAAATGGTGAAATCTAGGGTGATATGGGAGGGAATTAAATGACTTGCACCCAAAATTTTGACATAGAGAAAAGCATAGTAGAGATTTAAGAGGGTGAAGTGTCTGCTGTCCCCATGGATGCAAAGTCAACCGGCTGGATAGATGGATGGTTGTGTGAAACGGTGGGTGGATGAATGATGAGTGGATAGATGGATGGGGATGATGTGTGAAAAGGTGGGGGGATGATGATGGGTGGATGGATGGATGGATGTAAGGGTGGGTGGATGAAGAATGGATGTATGGATGAAAGGGTGGATGGATTTATGGATGGAAGGAAGGATGGATGTATGGATGGATAAAAGGTTACATGGATGAATGATGCATGGATGGATGTGTGAAAAGGTGGGGGGTTGAAGGATGGATGGATGAATGGATGGATGAAAGGGTGGGTGGATGGATGTATGGATGAAAGGGTGGATGGATGAAGGCTGGAGGTATGGATGGATAAAAGGTTGCATGAATGAATGATGGATGGATGGATGGATGGATGTGTGAAAAGGTGGGTGGATGAATGATGGGTGGATGGATGGATGGAAGGAAGGGTGGCTGGGTAAAGGATGGATGTATGGATGGAAGGATGAAAGGGTGGATGGATGAAGGATGGATGGAAGGATGAAAGGTTGGAATGATGAAGGATGGATAGATGTGTGAAAGTGTGAGTGGATGAATGATGGATGGATGCATGTGATGAAGTCTAACAGGCGCATTTATGGTTGTCAAAAGTTGATGACGAGGAGTACCAGTTTCTAGAAACCTTTGTCGGAAGGGGGTCCTTACGCCTAAAAAGGTTTTACAAGGGGGTCTCGGCATCAAAACGTTTGAAGACCTCTGCTGTAGGGATTTTAACTCTACTAACCGTGCACGCTCTCTCTATGGAAACTTGAGCATCATAATAAATACACAATATCTTTGTGGCATTTTGAACATCCCAATAATCACACACTATCTCTGTGGTGACTTGAACATTCATGTAACCACACAGTATCTTTGTGGGGACTTGAAAATAACAGTCACTTCCTTATTTCATGTACTTAAAAAATGAAGAAAACTGTTTGCAATTGTTGTCTGATATGGTAGAAAGGGTGACTTCATAGTGATGTTCACAGATATGCACCTAAAGAAGAAGCAGGCAAAGAGCAGAAGAAAGCACATGAGACTCCTGATACAGAGGGACAATATTTTGTTTTATGCGTCCTTGAAAGTACCCCAGGGCTCCTTTCTCAGTGCCACACTGTTCAACCTCTGCATGTCACCATTAGCACCCATCATTCGCAACCTCGATCTCAACATTATCTCATACACCGACACTCAACCCATACTCTCCCGCGCCAGTGACACAGACACCACTAGAGCGAGCTTCCAGAACACCATGACTGACGTTGTCGAATAGATGAGAACCAACTACCTCAAAGTCAACACTGAAAAGACCAAAGATCTCTTTGGAGGACCGCCCTCACCATCGGATGACATCTGATGGCCCTCCACCCTTGGACTAGCAACACCCCCAACCTTGGCATCACTCCTTGACAGTGGGCTCTCCGTGAGACGGTTGCTGCCACATGCTTCAACACCCTCAGAATGCTCCGTAAGATCTTCAGATGGATCGTAACAGACACCAGTAGAATCGTCACACAATCCCTCATCACTACTCGACTTAACTATGGGAGCACCCTCTATGCCAGAACCACCACCCTCCTCAAGCACCCCAAACTATCCAGAACGCAAAAAACATCCTCAAAGTGCCAAGGTGAGTCCACTACACCTCCCACATCTGCAACCTGCACTGACTCTCCTCTTCAAACTGCTCATGAATGTCTGCAAAGCCCTCCACAACATGGGACCCGAATATTTGAACAGCTGCCTGACCTTCCACCATCCCACCAGCCACCTGTAATCTGCCTCCCTGGCCCTCGCTTAAGTCCCCCGAATCCATTGTACTCGAACCGAAAGAACTGCCTTTTCCCACCTCTGTGCCAAGGTCTGAACTTTCTTTATTTACAAATGTTATGCTATAAAGCATAACAGAAACTGGGAACCTAATTTTATAATAACGTTAATCATAAGATGCAGCATGGCTGAAACTCATTCTCCAAGTCAATATGTCTAATAAGCAAGACATATTGGCTTTATCAATGCTTGTTTTTTATTTGCAGCCAATTATCATCTGCTTCCAATGAAATAGGAAGTAACACGCTTAAACAGGTTTTGACATTCACTTTGCATATAATATTATTGCTTACTCCCTCCTAAATAGAATAAACAGAGACAGCTCAGTAAAACCTGGGGGTACTTTCCAGTGCTAATGGACGAGCGATCTAAATTTGAACTAATCAGTGGTATTGCTTAAACGGCACAATTTGCATTTGCGGTCATTTTTGCAGTAGTGCATAGGTCAAAATATTCCTGGAGGGTGTTCTGTCATCCCCCTCACGTTTGAAGAAATCAGTTAAATTTTATTCTTTAATCAGGATTAGTTGTTTAACTGAACTGTGTTAAAAACGTGCAAGGACAGGGACAATGCACTAACATTTAAAACTGTTTCTTTGTCTCTTACGGACTTCAGACTTCTTGGTACTTATGGGATATATTCTGAAAGCAATATTTGATTAAACAAGTTCTGTTTAGTTTGCATTTCTTTTATAAAATATAATTACAAAAAGAAATGGTTCAATAAAAAATGAAAAAATGAAAAGGTGAACAAGGACCGCCAGATGAACTAGCCGCATTGGACCTTATAAACATTGCTTTATAGGTTAGAATTTAATGAACACCTAACACAATTAAATAACAGGCCTTATCTATTTCGTGGATTCTCACAGGTGCATGAGTCAAAAGTAAGTGACTCAACTCGTTCGTTTGCAATTTCCCTGCTTGCATCACACTGATGCTTGCTTTCAGCTCTTTGCCTGTCCTAATGTTGAAACTGCAGCCCCAAGCGAGTTTCTAAGGGCTGGGGGAAGGGAGAGGTGTCCTTTAGTTCTTTTAGTTCAGGGCTCAACCTTTGACTTTGACCTGCGTTTCCAGCCTCAGAAAGGCCAAACAAAAGCCGTGATTTGCATTCGTTAACACCTCTTCAGGTAGGAGCCCTGGAAACCATTGTGTTGTTAATCCACTGTTGTCTGCGCTGCTGTTCAGGGAAGGGTGGAGGTCTTCGTTCTTACATTGTGAGAAGAACTGCTTTGCAGGGTCTCGTCCTAACTCTGCGTGAAAAATGCAAAGTCTGGTACCCCCTCCTTGTTTTAATGCTGATGAGGGGGATACTAAGAAACGCAGGTAGCCCTGAATGCATTTTCTTTTATTTTCGGTTTGTTACTTGAAAGAGGAAGTGGAAACGCCTTTCTTTCTCTTATTTCCAAAGGGAAATCGATAAAAAGCCAGTTATCTCTTAAATTGTGAAGTAAGACCTAACAGGAAACAATCACTCTCCGACCAATTTATTTTGTTTAGTCCACAGACAGGGGCATGATAGACTGGGCCCTCTTTACGGACCCTCGGCTTAGTCAAATTTGAAGTGCTTCAAAAAGAACACTATTTCACTGCCGCAATAGAGGGACATGTTTTAGTGTGCTATTGAAATGATTTGTGAAGAATGTGATTGTCACATTCATGAAACACTGGTTAACCTTTTAAGTAAGAGATTCATTTTAAAAGATCTAGAAAAAAAATAGGTATTTGGTGATAAGACTTTAAATGGAACAGCAGCGCTTCAATGCCTCAAAAAGCACATATTGGAAACTAAGGAAGTTGAAATATAGTTATTTTTTAATTTATAGCACAAATGAATACTAAAGGCTAATTTGCAATTAAAGGATGTCATGCTAAACGAAGGTTGCATTTCCCTGCACGGCAGGGAGAGTGGTACAATAGGTAAATACGCTTCCCTGAGACCTGCTGTGACTGTCCAGGGCTTTTCATCTTTCTGAGGTCAATGGTGGATAGTGTAATGATTGCACCTATCACAAGTCTTGATTGATTTATTATGTGCTGTATATACTTATATTAAATATTATTATCATTAAAACTCCCCTTCGCTCCTGGAGCATAGTGGATATTCCATTTTCTGAAAGGCAAGTTGCCATAAAGGTGCATTTATACCTCACACATGTGCTTTGTGACAATACACACAAGGCACCGTCTTACAGTGTCAACTTTTCTTTCTTGCAGCTTATAAGCATAGTACAATTATGGACAAACCAAATAGCCTTGAAGTTTATATAATGAAAACGTTTTCTCTAACTTCTACAACACACATCGAACAGGTATACCATTGCAGCAGTAGTGGAAGAGTCACTCGGATATGCAAAAGGTACAATACAGACAATAGTAGTACCAACTTCCTTTCACACATAGGGCATGTATAGCATGACCATACATAGTGAAACCTTGAATGTACACAAAATAGACACAAGAATTAGGACATTTTTCCTCAAGTGCAAGGAGTACAAACTTCCCTAATACACACAGATCAGGCACGGAGCATGCAGCAGCCCTGTAAGCATCTCACACCCACACGCAGCATTTACAGTGTGGTAAGCAGAAATGCAAGCTTTCCTAACCCACATTCAGATTAGTACAAACAGCAGAAAAGCATGTTTTCCTCAGACAAAAACATGTGCAGCACATGTTGCAGCAGTTCAAGCTGATTACCTACTCAACAGAAGCACACTGGAGGAGTAAGACGGTACAGCCCAAACATTTCAGAACCACAACCCAATTTTCAGAATGCCAAACTTTTGCGACTCTCCTAACTTTAGCAGTGAAGTTTCCATCACATTAAACAGGTGCAACATGGGAAGTAGTAGTGACTGAAAATAGATGCACAGTATAGCCAACTATTGTGGCAGCATCTCGTATACCTAGTTCTGTAGTGGCATACATAGAAAGACTCAAGGTGATAGGCTCACAGGGAAGCAACCATACCCTGTAGTTACCCTTGGAGGAAAGCAGTGGTGGTACAGATGTCTATTTTTTAAGTTGTAAGGTGGGCTTGGGCTATTGAGTGGTGCTACATTTTTAGGGTTTCGGGAAAATATAGATTTTTGGGTGGTAATGGATTTTTTAGGGTTTAAGGAGGGTATGTGTTTTTGGTTGGCTAGGGAATTTTTAGAATTTAGGGTGAGTATGTTTTTTTGGGTGATTGGGGATTTTTTAGGTTTTATGGTGTATGGGTTTTGAGTTGCAAGGCAACCTTTAGTGTTTAGGGTGTGTATGGGTTTTAGGGTGGTAAGAGATTTTTTTTAAAGTTTAGGGAGGGTATGGGTTTTTGGGTGGTGAGGGAATTCTTGGGGTTTTGGGTGGGTATGGGTTTTAAGTTGCAAGGGAATTTTTAGGGTTTAGGGTTGGTATAGGATTTTGGGTGGTAAGGTATTTTTTAGGGCTTAGGGTGTGCATGAGTATTTCCATGGTAAGGTTTTTTTAAGGGTTTAGGGTGGACATGGGTTTTGTGAGGGTATGGGTTTTTGTATGGTGATTAATCTTTTAGGGTTTAGGGTTTGTATGGGATTTTGGGTGGCAAGGGATTTTCTAGGGTGGGTATCGGTTTTTTAGGTGGGAAGGGAATTTTTCAGGGTGTGGAGTGGGTATGGGTTTTTGGAGGGTAAGGGATATTTTAGGGTTTAGAGTGGTTATGGGTTTTTGGTTGGCAAGTGAATTTTTAGAGTTTAAGATGGGTGTAGGTTTTTAAGTGGTACAGAATTGTTTAGGGTGGGTGTGGGTTTTTGGGTGTTAATGAATTACTTAGGGTTTATTGTTTGTATTGGTTTTTTGGGTGGCGAGGGATTTTTTAGGGTGGGTATGGTTTTTTGGGTGGCAAGTGAATTGTTAGGGTGTAGGGTGGGTTTGGGTAGTAAGTGGTTTTTAGGGGTTAGAGTAGTTATGGGTTGGGTGGCAAGGTAAATGTTAGGGTTTAGGGTGAGTATGGGTCTTTAGGTGGCAAGGGAATATTTAGGGTTTGGGGTGGGTATAGGTTTTTGGTTGGTAAGGGATTTATTTAGGGTTTACGGTGGGTATGGATTTTTGGTTGGCAATGGAATTTTCAGCATTTAGGATGGGTGTGAGCTTTTGGGTGGCAAGGGCGTTTTTAAGGTTTAAGGTGGGCTTGAGTTTTTGGGTGATAAGGAATTTTTAGGTTTTAGGGTGATTATGGGTTTTTTGGTTGTAAGGTTTGCCTTAGTGTGTGGGGTAGATATGGGTTTTTGGGTGACAAGGGAATTTTTAGGGTTTAGGGTCGGTATGGGTTTTTGGCTGGCAAGGTATTTTTTAGGTTTTAGCGTGAGTACAGCTTTTTAGGCAAAAAGTGTTTTTTTTAAGGCTTACAGTGGGTGTGGATTTTTGGGGGCAAGGGAAATGTTATGGTTTCAGGTAGGTATGGGTGTTTGGGTGATAGGGGAATTTTTAGCATTTAGGGTGGGTATCGATTTTTAGGTGGTATGGGATGTTTTAGGGTTTAGGCTGGGTATGGGTTTTTGGGTGGCAAGGGAATTTTTTTTATTTTTTAGGGTGGGTGTAAGATTTTTGGTGCAAAAGGATTTTGTAGATTTTACTGGGTGTATGGGTGTTTGTGTCGCGAGGGAATTTTTAAGGTTTAGGTTTGATGTCGGTTTTTGGGTGCAAAGGGATTTTTTAGGGTTTAGGGTGGGCATGGGTTTTGGGTGGCAAGGGAACATATAGAGTTTAGGGCTGATATGGGTTTTTTGGGTGGTAATAAATAATTTAGGGTTTAGTGTGTGCATGGGTTTTGGGTGGCAAGGGATTTTTGATGGTGGGTATGGGTTTTTGGGTGGCAAGTTACATTTTTGGGTTTAAGGTAGGGGTGGGTTTTTGAGAGGTAAGGGATTTTTAGAGTTTCGTGTAGGTATGGGTTTTATGGGTTTGAAGGGGATTTTTAAGGTTTAGGGTGGCTGTGGGTTTATGGGGGGCAAGGGAAATGTTATGGTTTAGGATGGGTATGAGTTTTTGGGTGATAATGAATCTTTAGAGTTTAGGGTGGGTATGAGTATTTGGACGATAATGAATCTTTAGGGTTGAGGGTGGTTATGGGTTTTTGGGTGCCAAGAGAATATTGAGGGTTTAGGGTGGATGTGGGATTTTGGTTGGTAAGGTATTTTTTTATGGTTTATGGTGAGTATAGGTTTTTAGGCGGTAAGGGCTTTTAGTGTTTAGGGTGGGTATGGGTTTTTGGGCAGCAAGGGAATTTTTAGGGTTTAGGATGGGTATGGGCTTTTGGGTGGCAAGGACATTTTTAGGGTTAGGATGGGTATGGGGTTTTGGGTTGTAAGATTTCTTAGGGTTTCGGGTGGGAATGGGTTTTTTGGGGTGGAAAGGGCATTTTTAGGGTTTTGGGCAGGAATGGGTTTTTAGGTGGCAAGGGAATTTTGCAGGGTTCAGGGTGGGTATAGATTTTTGGGTGGTAAATTCATTTTTGGGGTTTTGAATGGGTATGGATTTTTGGGTGGTTGGGGATTTTTTAAGGTTTAGAGTGGGTATGGGTTTTTGGTTGGTAATGAATCATCTAGGGTTTAGTGTTTGTATGGGTTTTTCGGTGGAAAGGGATTTGCTAGTGTTTAGGGTGGGTGTGGGATTTTTGGTGGCAAGGGATTTTCTATGGTTCAGGGTGGGTGTGTCCTTGTGGGTTTTTGGTTGGTAGGGGATTTTTTAGTTTTTAGGGTGGGTAGTGGTTTTTGGGTGGCAAGGGAACCTTTAGGCTTTAGTGTGTGTGGGTTTTTGGGTGGTAATGATTTTTTTAGGGTTTATAGTTTGTATGGGTTTTTGGGTGGGTATGAGTTTTTGGGTGGCAAGGGAATTTTTAGGGTTTAGGGTGGGTGAGGGTATAGTTGGGTGGAAAGGATTTTTTTAGGGTAGTTATGGGTTTTTGGGTGGCAAGGGAAAATGTTGTGTTTAGGGTGAGTATGGGGTTTTTGGGTGGCAAGGGTATTTTTAGGGTTTACAGTCAGTGTATGTTTTCAGTTGGTAAGGGATTTATTTAGGGTTTAAAGTGGGGATGGGTTTTTGGGTGGCAATGGAATTTGTAGCATTTAGGACGGGTGTGGGTTTTTGGGTGGCAAGGGAATTTTTAAGGTTAGGGTGGGCATGAGTTTTTGGGTGATAAGGAATTTCTAGGGTGATTATGGGTTTTTTGGTTGTAAGGTTTGCCTTAGGGTTTAGGGTAGATATGGGTTTTTGGGTGACAAGAGCTGTTTTAAGGTTTAGGGTGGGCGGGATTTTTCTGGGGCAAGGGAAATGTTATGGTTTCAGGTGGGTATGGGTGTTTGGGTGATAGGAGAATTTTTAGCATTTAAGGTGGCTATGGATTTTTGAGTGGTAAGGCTTTTTTATGGTTTAGGCTGGGCTTGGGTTTTGGGTGGCAAGGGAACATCTAGGGTTTAGGGCTGATATGGGTTTTTTAGGTTTTAGTGTTTGTATGGGATTTTGGGAAGCAAGGGATTTTTTATGGCGAGTATGGGTTTTCGGGTGGCAAGTGAATTATTGGTGGTTAGTTTTTGAGTGGTAAGGGATTGTTAGCGTTATGGGTGGGTATGAGTTTTTTGGGTTTGATGGGCATTTTTAGCGTTTAGGATTGGTTTGGGATTTTTGGTGGCAAGGGATTTTGTAGGGTTTAAGTTAAGTATGGGTTTTTGTGTCACAAGGGAATTTTTAAGGTTTAGGGTGGGTGCGGGTTTTTGGGGGCAAGGGAAATTTTATTGTTTAGGGTGGGTATGAGTATTTGGGTGATAATGAATTATTTTGGTTTAGGGTGGTTATGGGTTTTTGGATTCTAAGTTGTGCCTTAGGGTTTATGGTGGGTTTGGTTTTTTTTGGTGCCAAGGGAATATTGGGGGTTTAGGATGGATATGGGATTTTAGGTGGCAAGGTATTTTTTATGGTTTAGGGTGAGTATAGGTTTTTGGGTAGCAAGGTATATTTTATGGTTTATAGTGAGTATAGGTTTTTGTGTGACAAGGGATTCTTTAGGGTTAGGGTGGGTATGGGTTTTTGAATTGTATGGGATTTCTTAGGGCTTAGGGTGGGTATGGGTTTTTTGGGTGGCAAGGGAATATTAAGGGGCTCATTTCGATAACAGGCGATCGCCATGTCCCGTATGGCGGTGGCGATCCACCCGCCAAAAACCACCGCCCGCCTCTAATTTCCCCCCGCCATGGCGGGGGGTACCCTAGCGAACGGGAATATCATCCGCCGGTTTTCCGCAGGTAGGCAATCCGCCCGATTGTCTACCGGGTGGAAAAGCAGTTTATATGATGGCTGTGTCTGGTAGACACCGTCATCCATATTTGTATGCAGGCTGGGATGTGCCTTTCCATAGCGGCGTTGCCGCCATGGAAAGGCAGGCAGTTTTTAACATTGGGGGCCCGTAGCGGGCAGGCATCCTAGTGATAAATCCTGCTTATTGGTGAACACAGAGTTAGAAGTACCACTTTTAGAAGTGGGTATTTCTGTGTGCTTATGAGTGCGCCTGCCTGATGTGTATTGACCGTTTGGTTTTGACTGACAGAGAAGGGATGTGCATTCACTCTAGTCCCTGGGGGGGTTGAGGTGTGCCCTGCCCTGCGTGGGTGACTCAGTGCTAGGCTGAATAGACCTTGCCTGAATTTAGAGTGGCAGGGGGAGTTTTCTTTGCACCTGAATAGGCCTGGTCTTCATTTGGTGTGGTGGGAGGAGTTGCACATGCACCTGAATAGGTCTGTGCCTACCTTCCGCAATAATGGTTCCACCCCCTGTGGTGTCTGTAGCCAAGGCTTACAATATGAACGGCAGTGTTGTGCACTTCTAATATGTGGTTGAAGTTCCCTCAGAACAAAGACTTTGGCACTATAAATACAGGGGCTATGACCCCATGAAAATAAAAAGACACTATGTGGGGCACGTACCCAATGACTGCTGTGTGCCAGGAGGAGCCGCCATTTGGGAATACCTGCTTGTGGAACTAACCTGCTGCCTGCTGGGTGGCTGAAGTGACTGCCTCTCTGCTAAGGGACCTTCCATGCTAGCCTGACTGTGCCCTGTTCTCTGCCCCAGTGTCTCCAGGGACGAGGTAGTGCTTGCCTCCCTGTTTGCTAATAGCGTGTGGTATGCGGTTTCAATTCTGTTGCCCAAGGAGTTGGCTCACTTTGTGCTAACCCCATACAGGAGCGCTTTTACGCTGCAGCATGGGCAGTGCAGCTCCCTCATCTAGGGCCTGAACATTGAGGAGGAGGTGAATGGAACAAAATGCTCTCCCTCTCGTATTGCTTGCCTTTGTTTATGTGGGCCTGCAGCTGGGGCTCTGCTACATGGCTGCGAGGCCATGCCCAAGCAGCAAGGAATGTCGGCCCGGGAGTTCCCTTGGATGTCAGAAGACGATGTGGCCCAGCCGCACCCAAAAGTGACCGGAGCCTCACGTGTCCATTCAGATGCTTCCACACGCAGCCGATGTAAGCCCCTAGGTGGCCGACGCGAGCCCCTGGGTGCGGGCATTTCTAAGGAAGGCAAGAGCCTCCCAGCTGCGCCAGGCCGCTTGCAGCGAAACATGAAGAGATTCGTACCCATGCCACACTACGGAGCTGTACCGGAGGCATTGCATTCCCCTTGTCGTCTGGCCCCGTTGTTGTGAATAGTGGGGGCAGGTGCACCCATCACGCTAGATAGTGCGAGCACCCAGGGATGGTGTGCTCGCACCAACAAACAGACCTCCCGCTGGGCTGATCTCCAGGAGTGGGATCCTTTGGTGTTTCCTTACCCCGCAGATCACCCCTGTACTTCCGTCATTCCCCTGCTTCCATGGAAACAGGTAGTGTTTCCTTGCAGAGAGTGCAGGCCAGTAGCCCTATCATGCTGGTGAGCACAAGCACCCATAGACGGTGTTTTCTCCCCGACGTGCAGGCAGGAGATCTTTTGCCGTTTTCTTGCCCCGTAGGGCGTCTCTGTAATTCCTGGCATTTTCTCTGTTTCTATGGGAACCAGTGGAGCATTTTCATGTAGAAGGAGGCAGGGGGATGTAGAGGGGATGTAGTTGGGTGTTAACAAAGCTGGAAGCAACTATCTTAAAAGATTGCCCTGTCAGACTGGTGACACCGGCTCAAGCGGAAACATGTTCAACTAATCGTTTTTGTCTTGATTGCACTAACTGTAATGTTAGGCCTTATGTTTTCAGTGTGGTGTTCACTTATAAGTATTTACTAAAGTTCACTAATATTGTTAATTATGACAATTATCCAATTGGCAAAAGTGGTGTATGACTTTGTGTGATGTAATGACAAAGTGCCGTGATTTATGTGATTGTGGTCTAACTTCTTTTTAATAAATAATACAAAAGATATTTTTATGTAACCTTGTGTGGAGTCGCTTTTTGTGGTGTGCCTAAAGTGTCACTGTTGTGTGAGTGCGTTGTGCAAACGCTTTAGACATTGCCTCTGGGATAAGCCTGACTGCTCTGCCAGGGGTTGTCTTTGATGTGTTACTATCTTACCCTGACTAGAGTGATGGGTTCTGCCCTACCATACCTGCATACCCTAGCCAACCAGAAACACCATGTCAAACAACTGGAATACTAAAAATAAAATGATAATACGGTCAATTCTTATCATTTCCTTTTTTCCATTGCCCTGCTTTAAAGCAGTGGGGCGACGCTCCTCCGCCTTAGCAGAGCAGCAGCCACTGTTGAAGTGGCTACATTAGTTTGCTAAACCACCAGACTATCTGTTTAAGTCTTCACAATACCTATAATCACAGACATCACTGTGGAGACATACTATCTCTGTGGGGACTTGAACAAGTCTATAATCACACACTATCTCAGTGGGGTCATGGATATCGATATAATCAAAGACTACCTTTGTGGGGAATGAAACAAGACTGTCATCACACACTATTTCTGCGGGGACTGTGGTAACGCTATAATCACACACCAACTCTGTGAGGACCTGGATATTTCTATAATTACACACTATCACTGTGGAGAGCTTGACATCTCTATAATTATAGACTATCTCTGTGGGTACCTAGCACCCCTATAATCACACACTATCTCTGTGGGGACCTGCCATCCCCATAAACACACACTATCTCTGTGGGGACCTGGGCATCAATATAACCAATCAAACGCTATCTTTGAGTAATTGAACATGACTATCATCAAACATATCTTTATGGGGATCTGCCATCCCTATAAACACACACTATTTCTATGGGGACCTGCCATCCCCATAAACAGACACTATCTCTGTGGGGACCCGGTTTCCCTGTAGTCACACACTATCTCTGTGAGGACCTGGGCATCCCTATAATCACACACTATCTCTGTGGGTACCTGGACATCACCATAATCACACACTATATCTCTGGGGACCTGGGCATCAATATAATCAATCAAGCACTATCTTTGAGTAATTGAACATGGATTTCATCACACATATCTCTATGGGGACCTGACATGTCTATAATTACACTCTATCTCTGTGGGGACGTGGGTTCAATATACTTTAACTTTGTGGGACTTGAATATGACTGTCATCACATACTATCTCTTCAGGGACATCAACATGTATATCATAACAGACTGTCTTTAGAGGGACTGGAACATTACATGTATCACACACTTTCTCTATAGGCCAATAATCCCCATCTTAGTGGGCATCCCTGTAATCATCCACTATCGCTTTGGGGAACTAAGCTTTAGTATAATCACAACATATCTCAACATCACTTGAACATGACTGTAACTACACACTACCTGAGCAGGCACCTAGGCATCATTATATTCACATACTACCTCTGCAGGAGCCTGGGCATGACTGTTATAACAGCAAGAACCTCAGCATTATTGTTATAACACTCTCTATGTGAGGCCCTGAAGATTACTGTAATCACATACTATATCTGCGGAGATGTAACATAACAATAATCACACACTATCTCTGAGGGGACTTGAACATGAATATAATCACACATTTTGTCAACGGGGTCTTGAGAGTGACTATAGTTAAGCGCTATACGAATTCTGAATGAATGTCAGAATGACTCATCGTACACTTTCTCTAGAGGGATTTGAACAACTCTATCATAATACTCTCTATGTGGGACTTTAATATGGTTATAATCACACACCATCTCTGTGGGGGTCCGGGCATTCCTATAGTAACACACTATCTCTGTGGGGACTTGAACATTACTATGATCACACACTATCTCTGTGGGGACTTGAACATTACTATGATCACACACTATCTCTGTGGGGACTTGAACATGACTATGATCACACACTATCTCTGTGGGGACTTGAAAGTTACTATGATCACACACTATCTCTGTGGGGACTTGAACATGACTATGATCACACACTATCTCTGTGGGGACTTGAACATGGCTATAATACCACACTATCTCTGTTGAGACCTGGGCATTCCTATAATCACAAACTATCTCAGTGGGACCTGTGCATTACTGTAATAGTGTTATTTCTGAATGAACTGCAGCATGACTATCATCGTACACCAAAACCACAATATCTGTGGGGACTTGGGCATTAATCTAATCATGCAATATCTCTGTGGGGGCTTGAAAATTATCATCATCATAAACTTACTCTGTCAGCTCTAGAATATTATTATAATATCAAGCCATCTCTTTGGGGACTATTAATGCACAGCCATACGAAGATGGTGCCAATTGGTGAGGTTGATGAAAAACAACTAGGTGGTCAGATGGCAACTTGGTTTTGACATCTGACCCCATTGCAGGATCTTTGGCCTCTAAAATAATTTAACTGTGTGTTGTTTTCATATTCCTTAATGTTTGTGAGCACTCATTAATAGGCTAAACATCCGTGAATCCCTGTCCATGCACTTTATATATATGATAATTTTCTACGTTAAAATGCATTATTAAACAAATCCCTGTTCTAGGTGCACCTAGGACATAGTGACCTATTCAAATTTAACTAAAGTATCATGTCATGTATGTATGGCACTGAAAAATACAATTTATCTATTAAAAAATGAATGTATTCCATCACAAATGAGAATTATTGAGTAGGTCCCCACAAGGATGGTAACACATGTTCAAGTCCCCACAATGATGGTTCTGTGCGCGTGACTAAATAACAACATATTTGTAAAATTGAAGCAGGATCCTGTATTATGAATTTTTTCTTAACATTTTTCTGTTATCTGTATATTTTTAAAACATTGGGAAGGGTTAGTCCCCCACAAGGATGTGAGTGAGTGAGTGAGTGAGTGAGTGAGTGAGTGAGAGAGTGTGTGTGTGTGTATATATATATATATATATATATATATATATGTATGTATATATATATCTATATATAAATGAGCGCAAGAGATATAGTGTGTCAGTCATTGGTGTCGTGAAATGGGTCTAGCCTTCATGTGTGCTGCAATAACATAGCATGTAGGTATTTAATGTCATGAAGTGTGCAGATCAGAGAAGTTTTTTTATATAATCAAAAAAATCTGACTTGCAGTAAGCCAGTTATAATATCTTTGTGCAACAAATATCTAACAGCTTATTGACACATTTAATTTTGCACTAGAGATTCTATTTGTATTCTTTATGTTTGGAAACATGCTCTCTTTAATATGAAAGAGCTTTGCATCAAATATTTAAGGGGTTTGCGGGAAAGGTGATGATGTGGCCACTCTATTATAAGGAAAAATATATACCCTGATGTACATTATCAGGATATTGCAAATCCCCTCTATGTTACATAACCTCATTCATCCATATGGCCATGGAAAGTACTCAGTGACTTGCAATAGCCTTTTAATGTACAACAGGGGGTACTTTAATCCATATCTAATAAAGTTGCCTTGTTTGCTCAGGCTTATACCTAGCATGACTGACTTCACACCAACATAGAACATGTATCACAACAGGATTTCAATAGAGAGCATTAACAATTCCTTTGTACTCCATCACAATAAAACCACTAAGACTGATGTTGGTGATCGATATATTATTAATGTTATACATGGCAATCCCAACCTATTCTTACAAATACATACAGATTTAGATTGGCCAACCATGATGTTTATGCATTTTGTAAAAAGGGTTTAACTTTTTTAAACAATCAGACAAGCCTCCTAATATGTCCGAGAAGTGGTTCCACCGGTCATTTATGTGCCCTAACCAAGGTGGCCATTTCTACTGTTCACACATGTTGACAAGATATGTGAAGACCAAGCCTTTGGAGTCACGACATGGACAGTCTCTACACTGGACCCCCATTGCCCAGGAACGTGATGATTTCTCGTAAAGAGCTTCTAAGCCAAATCATGATGCCTGATCCGTAGAGGACCTCAAATGTATTTATTTCAATCTGATTCTAATCATTTTGCTTTTGGAGTGACAGTTCTCCTAGCTTCAGTACCTGACTTTTTGATAGGTAACACTCAATATACCCAAGTAAAGATAGTCCTGTTAAACTTTGTCAATAAAGAATGTTTTTTGCATGGCTACTAAATATTAAGGGATAACACTTACTTCACATTAATTAAAGTTTAGGATACTATTAACAGCTATTGGGAAAAGACTATGTTTAATAGTGATCAAATGCACAAAACGAATTTTACTACTGCCTTCATGATTGACAAGTTACTGCATGATATACCGCATTCAATTGCGCTTCAGATTTAAGATTCACACAATATATTACAGTTCAATTAGTATGTGTTTCACCTGGCTCATACCAGATTTCAATTCCAACTTTTATTTGTACAATCTGTTTAGTGCCCAGTTGTACGTCTGGGTTTCACATTTATTTGACTTGCAGTGCTACTGATTCACTGTACACCTTATAGCTACTTAAAATTGGCCAATTTTAACCAGCCCGTGGAAACAGGGGTTTTGTTTGCTTTTTTCACTTCTCTTTTACTCACTACAACAACCCTGACAAAGCTTATAGTGCTACATAGTAAGCAAACAATGGTCGCCCGTACTCTACAACCATATTTGTGTCATAAAAGCTTTTTCTTCTTTGTATTACACTTCGTTGAGACGTGCACTCACACCAAAGTTTTGATTGTATAAATAAAGGTGTGCCGCAGCTTGTATTTCGAAAAGCTCAAGTCAAACTTTTGCAGGGCGCTGAAAAGGCAATTCATTTGGTAGATCAAACAATTAGTAGCAGTTTATATGGATATAATGATTATGAGCCACATCTAAATACAATACCCAAAAGCACACAGAGGAACAAAAGATCACACAGATAAAAATGAAACCAACTTGCATAAGCAGATAGGAACTGGGTCAGACAAATCAGAGAACATGTTCTTCTGTGAACAAGGTACTGTTCAACGTATTATTTTAGTTCCATAGTATACTGTAACCGGAAACAGGTTACTGGTGCCTTAATGTAAGAAAAGGGGGACTAGGAGAAAGAGTAGTTATTTGCCCTGATAACAATGGCATGTTGAAGCTTATGACTTTGTTTAACCTGTAAAGGGCTTGGATAAAGAAACATAGTACATCTTCTCTAATGAGAAGGGGTAGAGACCCCTGGACAGAATCAATGGAACTGTAATCAGGAATATAAATCCGCAAGTAACCACTAAATTGGAGCAAAGAGGTGAAATAACGAAGATGTCAGTGAAACGTACAAGAATGGCAAACAGAACCACAAATTATACAAATGTACAAGACTTTGGAGAAAAACAAACGGAAACTAATGACACAACATGATTTCTGGGAAGCATTTGAATAATAAAACAAAACAGAAAAACTGTTTATATGTAAATATTAGAATGTTATCCCAACTGTGCAATCTGCTTCTGAAATAATAGTATGTTTAGAACCTACAACACAAGTAGGCTTCTTTTGCAGAGACTTCATAAGGAACTGCATATATTGCTCTGTTACTTTTTAAACCTTGAATTTGGGGGAGCATCATAACAAATCTTCCTAGGAACTGAATCTTTTTCTGCCTTGCTTGTTAACCTGCGCATGAGCGGACCTAAACAAACTAAAGATTACCAATCCTACAAGGACTCAAAATCAATCTATACTACCTACAATCTTTATTACAACACATTCCACTCACAAGGAGTGTCCACCCACTAAGGTACCCGCGGGCCAGCTCCTCCACCTTTGGCTATCATATGCCATTTAGTGAATCACAATTCCTGGAGTTTCAAAGGGGTAACAAATGGTCATCTAGATCTTTAGCTCTAGAAATGTTAAACGTAATTGACCTAACAAACACAAAACTGGCAAACCTTGTCCTCTGAGATGCTTAGCAATGATAAAAGTGAGGGCTTATATTAAACAAAACAAACACTTTGCACATATAATGCAATATACATTTGCAAAGCTTTATACACCTTGAACTATTTTTATAGTTGTTTAATTAAAATGGAGTTTTGCCTGACACATCAGCCTTGTGCCTTTGTTCACAAGAAAATGTTGTGATCGCATGGAGAGGTTTTAAATTTGAGGCGGACTGTATTTTAATGATAGCTATTGCAGTTAATGTAACATACTGGACTGCCTGCATTGCTACCACAAGAGACACAGATGTCTACTGACCTAGTTGTGCAATGCAATAGTGAAGCCCTGCGGGCCTTAATCGGAGGCACAAAAATAAAAAATTCACAAACAACTCACTGAATACAACAAACCCAACTAATCAAGAATAGGATCATAAACATTACCCGTATAACACATAGTAACAAGCTAAATCATAATCCGATCTGAAAGCCAACAGGATATTTAGCTGGAAAGTCACCAGAATGCAAATGGCAATGAAAGGGACATACCAACATTAGAAGAAACTGTATACAAGGGCAGATAACACAAGTTTCAAGGACCCGGTAAAAGAAATAAACCATAACTGTTTTTACCTGTAAACCAGGGTGTTGCTTAACTACAAAACGTTGTTGGAAAATATTCATATTTTTCTTTTAAAGGGTTTGCTGGAAAAAACACTGATTTTAAATAACAGCTCCATAAAGGTATCAATTTGTACCACGTAAAAGCAATGCATGCAGGAACAAGTGGAAGGAGTCATAAGAAACATGTCAGTCAAAGCTTATTACATGCATTGAGTCTAACAGAACATACAAAAGAAGGAGGGGCGTTTAAATTATACTTTTATGAACACAAGAGAGCGCAAAACAGAAGACTGGTATCACAGCCCAATACAAGCTAATAGTGAGCTACTCAACAATTTCACTATATAACTGTTTTTGCAATTTGATTTGACCCCCAATTGAAATTCCATAAAATAATCAAGCGAGATTTTCAGATTCTTAGTATTTATCTGCTTGCCCATGCTGAAACTAGAGTCCCAAAACGTTTTTCGTTATTGCCAAGTCTGTTAAGTTCAGAATATGTTCCTAAACACATTTATGATGCGCCAGGCTCTTGAACATCTGTGTTTTCTTGCTCAGAAACAATTTCGGCTTCCATTTCTTTTTTCTTCCTTAGCCTTTCTGCATTTGTGATGGTCATGGGATGAAGAGGAAACAATCCAGCAAGGCCTGCAAGCAAGAACGTATTTTGGTTACTAATTACAGAATACATGATGGGATGATTTGTTAACGTGTCATGTTTTTTGTATTAGATTATGGTAAGTGGGAGCCTTAATGTAACAAAAGATGACCAGTGTCCACCAACAAGTCTATATCAAATTTATACGTTCTGTAGCTGTAACACTCGGTCTGCCGCTTGGTTTGTTTGGTAAAGACACAGGACATGCTGTCTTTAGAGCAGGAACGGGTCTAACTCAAAGAATTCATCCTTTGAAAGAAAAGCTGTGTGCATAAGCAAACGTGTGCTCCACTTCCTTAGGAGCTTGCCAGTATCAGAATGCTTTTTCTAAGCCTAGAACTGATATTCGCATAGAGGCTGCCGGTATGCTGGACAAAAATAGCAAGGGTGGCAAGTGCACGAGTCACTGCTGGGCACAATTAAGTTCGCTTACCAGCAAATGTAGTTCTCCAGCACCAATATTTTTTATAAATGCAAATAAAGTAATTATAGAAGATTCCATGATGTCAGATTGGGGATCCTCAGCATAATACAGAGAAAATTAGATTTCAAATTGCATACCATACATTGAGGCTATTTACTAGAGTGGACATCATTTCTAGATGTTTGCCTCTTTAAGGAAGCCGATCTGAAAATAGTTGGCTAAGCCAATGCAAAGTTTAGCATCACAGCCTGATTTTGATTAGTCCATTGAAGAACCCTCCCTGCAGACCCAGAAGCAAGAAGGCATCCTGGTTCACCGACGAACTCAAGGACTCCAAGAAGACCTGCCGCACCCTCGAGAAAGCCTGGCTCCTCGACCAGACCACTGACAACATGACCGCCCTCAAACACGCCACCCCCAAGCACCACCAGCTCATCCGCACCACCAAGAAGAAATCACTGAAGGAACGGCTGGACAACAACGCCCACGACAGCAAGGAACTCTTCAGCATCGTCAAGGAGTTCTCCAACCCCAGCACCGGCAACAACAATATCACTCCGTCACAAGATCTCTGCGACTCCCTCGCCTCGTTCTTCCACCGCAAGATCGCCGACATCCACAACAGCTTCGGCGCACCATCCACGCACCCAACCGTCGAACCAACGCCCCCCACTGCCACCCTCCGCACCTGGACCACGGTGACCACCGAAGACACAGCCCGCACGATGAACACCATCCACTCCGGATCTCCAACCGACTCCTGCCCCCACCACGTCTTCAACAAGGCCGACTCCACCATCGCACCCCAACTCCGGAACATCATCAACACCTCCTTCAACACCGCCACCTTCCCGGAGAGCTGGAAGCATGCCGAGCTCAGCGCCCTACTGAAGAAACCAACAGCGGACCCCACCAACCTCAAAAACTTCCGCCCTATCTCGCTCCTCCCTTTTCCTGCTAAAGTCATCGAGAAGATCGTCAACAGACAGCTTGCCGCCTTCCTCGAGACGAACGGATCCCTCGACCCCTCGCAGTCCAGTTTCAGAGCCAACCACAGCACCGAGACCGCCCTCATCGCAGCCACCGACGACATCCGAGCCCTGCTCGACAACGGGGAAACAGCGGCACTCATCCTCCTGGACCTTTCTGCAGCGTTCGACACGGTCTGCCACCGCACACTAGTTCAGCGCCTCAGCAACATCGGCATCCAAGAGAAGGCACTGGAGTGGATCATCTCGTTCCTCGCCGGAAGAACACAGAGTCCGCCTCCCCCCGTTTCGTTCCGAGGCTACCGAAGTCATCTGCGGCGTACCGCAAAGATCATCACTCAGCCCCACCCTCTTCAACGTCTACATGAGACCTCTTGCAGCCATCGCACACCAACACAACCTCAACATCATCTCCTACGCCGACGACACCCAGCCGATCCTCTCCCTCACCAGAGACCCCGACACCGCCAGAACCAGCCTACACGAAGGGATGAAAGACGTCGCCGAGTGGATGAAGAACAGCCGCCTGAAACTGAACTCAGACAAGACGGAAGTCCTCATCCTGGGACCATCGCCCTCCGCCTGGGACGACTCCTGGTGGCCCCCTGCCCGGGGCACCACACCCAAGCCAACAGACCACACACGCAACCTGGGCTTCATCCTGGACTCCTCACTCTCGATGACCAGACAAGTCAACGCCATCTCCTCATCATGCTTTCACACCCTGCGCATGCTTCGCAAGATCTTCCGATGGATCCCGACCGAAACCAGGAAGACGGTCACCCAAGCACTCGTCACCAGCCGACTGGACTACAGAAACACCCTCTACGCCGAAACCACAGCCAAGCTACAGAAAAGACTCCAACGCATCCAGAACGCCTCCGCCCGACTCATCCTAGACATCCCCCGACGCAGCCACATCTCCGGCCGTCTGAGAGACCTGCACTGGCTCCCCGTCAACAAGAGTATCACGTTCCGGCTCCTCACCCACGCACACAAGTCTCTCCACGACCTGGGCCCCAAGTACCTCAACGACCGCCTGACCTTCTACACGCCCACCAGCCAGCTACGGTCTACCAGCCTCGCCCTCGCCGCTGTACCACGCATCCGAAGAGCCACCGCCGGAAGATCCTTCTCCTACCTGGCGGCCAAAACATGGAACTCCCTCCCCATCCACCTTCGGCTGACCCAGGACCATCGCGCCTTCAGGAGACAACTCAAGACCTGGCTGTTCGAGCAGTAGCGGACCCTTTCCCCCAAGCGCCTTGAGACCCTTCCGGGTGAGTAGTGCGCTATACAAGTGTTATGATTGATTGACTATTCACTTCTTGATATTCTCTAGTCATACCTACTGGGGTACCTAGTTCCCCACTGTAGACGTTCTCTCCCTCAGCATCAGTACAAAAGAAGATTCCATCAAAACATGCAGAGAGCCTCTAAGCCACAGAGACTCACTCCTCAATCAAACCACGCAAAGGCATTTATGCTAAAAACTTAATTCAAATCACACATATTACCTTCCCATAACAGAAAACTGAAACATTATTTATTACCACATCACTCCACGTCTTAGAGATGGTAGACCTCGTAAGCACACACAATATACTATTGAAACCTAGTTCATCCACTTAATACCAGATGACTACCCTCTACTTCACAACAACCCTCACAATAAAAGTGAAGGCAAAAAAGAAAAAACAAAGACTAACAATGTGGACAGTTGCTGACTGGGCCCAATCGAACTCATGCCAATAGCTATCAAAACAAACCAAAAACAATCCATCTGATTTCCAATACATCAACCGCTCTAGGACACAGAATAAAATCTTTATTGACATCGATGACCTAATGGACTTCGTGATGACCCTGCAAGGGTTCGATCTTCAAGATGTCACAATTTGAAGTTCTCTCTCTATGTAATGTGGCAGACGTCATGAGAGGAAAACATATTAATACGAACAAAAAAACGAAACAGGGTTATTGGTACTCACCAAAAAGCTTTTCAACTGGTTTAGTGGTGTGCGCTCCATTCCCAATCCAATATTTGATTTTCTCAATATTCAAACTGACTAGTTTTTCATTGTGCTCATTAGGTAGGGGATCGTAGGACCCCAACTGCTCCAAATACTTGCTGTCCCGAGCACGCTTGTTGAATGCAGCCACAATGAGATAGAAAGGTCTGTTGGTGCAGCCACGCAGTGCCAACCGAACAACAACATGTCCCTTGTGGTAATATTTCAAGAGGTTAGGAGCTAAACAGAAAAGGAAGCGTGTGTGAATTTTACTTAAAATTTGTTTTTTTTTTACATAATGTGTATAAACTAACTTTTGCTAGTATTGTAAAACGCAAAACAAGCTGTGTTCATGCAATCTATTTACATAGCAAAATGATAATTGACAAAAACACAGTACTTTGCAATAATTCAATGTATGGTTATTTATTATAGATTTCAAGTTTAACATAATGAAAAGTAGAACCAAAGGTGTCAAAAGTAAATCATACAAAGCATTGTGCTGAACTAAATCAAGTAATTGTATGGAACGTGATACCAATGATGTAAAAAAACAACAACAAAAAAAAAACAACTTTACAACGTTCACAAGAAAATTTAAATATTGATAATGAACGATACAAAAGAAGACCAGCTAATAAAAATAAGAAAACATCACTGCTTTAATGAACCTTTAGTTTGCCTAGTTCATGCCTTTATGGTGCCTTTCATGGAGCTTTAAAGTTGGTTACATTTGAGAACGAATGAGATTAGTGTAACACCGTGTTCACGTTTGAATGGGAACTCGTCTAAAAACTAAACTATACGCATGAAGACGAGCTTTATGTCCCAGTCTAAGCATCTTACTTTAGACAGTAAGCCTTCATTCACCAAGATGCCGAGCTGCTTTCCAAACAGGTAATCGTGGCTTTGCACTGTTAAATCATGGTCAATTTCACTTGTATCAAGAGTACAAAATTGTTACTTACCTGTGATAATAGACTTGGTGGATGAAATAGTACACAGTGCTATGCTGAACCTACCTATACCGGTCATTAACTGCTTGGGTTGGAAATTCCTACAGTATGTTTCTTTGTTACCATTTTGAAACTTTTGTTATCAAAGTTGACATCAGGGGAGTGAAGTGTGCTAGAATTGTTCAGCGCCATTTTCAGCGTGCCATCATTATGCATTTGCGTGTTATATCAGTTAATAGTGGTTCAGCACTCACAGTGTTAGTTAAATTAAATCTGTCTCATATGAGTTCGGCACCAATTTCATTTCACTTGCAACAGTAATTTTCATGGAAACATAGCACATAATGTGAGATTAACACATAAAGAGAAGATGTCCATATTAATTTATTCTTTATTCATTTTCTTCTTAAAAGCACGCCATTTAACAGTGGTCAAAGTAGCCAACGCGTTTCGTCCTACACAGACTTTCTCAGGGCTCAAATGTTAATACAACCATTCCTAGGTCATGAAAGACTTATATTGTGCTGGTTGTCCAAATTGTTCTCCTTCTGTTCAGTAAAACAAGATCGAGTTCATGTGCTCAGAATACAATATAGTGTGCTTGGCATCTTCTTGTAATAGAGCTTTTCTATTTGAACAACCTGCACAATAGAAGTATGTTTCCATGTAAATGACTGTTGCAGGTGAAAGGAGATAGGTGCCGAACTCACATGAGACGGATTTTTTTCAACTAGCATTGTGAGTGCTGAGCCACTTTACTAATGCAAATTTTGGAAGTTGTTTTAGTTGAAGTAGAGAGGGGCTGTACTTCAGGTTCGGTGCACCACAGCAGAACTCCTTAATTCTGCCTAATACATCTTGACAAGTGAGGTACCTTATTGCCTCAACCCCTCTGTGTATATTAATTTGCGTGTTATATGTATGGCCTAATGTTTTATGTTCTGGTAGTAGGCTGGGTGGATTGCATGAGAATCAATAGCATCTTAAGTTAATAAACTCTGCTTACCCCTACATAACTAGTTTATTTGCAGCACATAAAGAATCTGCAGGTTCACATGCTGTGCATAGAATATCAAGTGGTACCTTGAGTGGGAGGAGTTCGAGATCAAAGCAGTTTTTAACAGTTCAAGTGTGTTTAGGACTCCATGTTCTAAATCGGCGTACATCACTAGATATAATGTTTGACATCAATATAGACACGAAGCCCTCTGCTCTTTTCTTTCTTGGTTCAAGAATGAATTGCTTAACTGATAAGGAATCACAGGTCTGTGAGGGCTGTACAGTCCTATTTGCTATGCTAGTCACTGCAATTAGCAAAGCCCTAGGTGAAAAATAGCTGTTTTATCTTTCTAAAAAAAATAATCATTAAATTGAACATGATCTCTTCCCACACCCAGGATATGGAGGTTATCTTTGCACTATTCCCAAGGTTCCCAAGAACAGAGGCCAAGTCAGTGCCCAAATTATCCTTGAAAGTGTGATCTAACTTATGTAAACCAAATGCGTACAAAGTACAGTTCAGCAAATGGTTCTTCTTAGAGCACAATTAACAGCAACAAGAAATGTGGTTTAAAATAGAAAACATTTTGTGGACGATGTCAAGCGCTTTCTTGCTGAGCCAGCCCAGTTCGGACCCCGGTAACTTCGTGCTCTGCACCTGGTTGGTCGGACCTCAGGCCTGCGCTTGAACTCCTACAAGTCGGTTCTAGTCCCCCTCCATATTTCTTGGGATTGCTTCGATTGGCAAACCTGGATACACATCCGGAGACAGTCTTTTAAGTACCTGGGGATCTGGGTCACCCTGCTCCCCACCTGGCTTGGGTGCTTAACGTGACCCCACTGGTGAAAAAGGCCTGTGCCGACCTCCATCGGTGGCAGTCGCTCCCACTGAACCGCCTGGGTAGAATAGCCCTATTCAAAATGATGACACTACCCAGATTCCTATACATACTAGCGCCGGGAAACCCCTGGGTATCTGTGCGCTCTATAAACTCAAATATAATAATAATAATAATAATAATACTCCAGAACACGCCCCTACTCTCTTCGCAGACCTGGTTCAGGGAACTGGACAGTCTGGCTACCAAATTCCTCCAGAGGGGCAAAAGGCCTAGTCTAGCCCTTGCCCAGTGCTGAATCCCACCATTCGACGGAGGACTCTGTATGAAAAATCTATACCTCTACTACTTGGCAACCCGCCTCCTCACAAAACACGACTGGTTCAATGGGGGCTGGTCAGATCCAGCATACAGAGTGGAACTACACGTCCTGGGCCTACCTGGAATCCAAGGGATGCTCTATGCAGTGCCTATCCCCAGATCCTTGCCTACAGTGACCCGAGGGGTCCTCTGGCTTGGCACGCCTCTTTGCGAAAAAACGTACTCAATATACCCCGCTCTCGCAAGGCACCTGGCAGGAAGTTACCACCCTGACCGGATTCAGAGCCTGTGACCTCATTGGCATCTCGGGGACAGAGGTGGGAGGTGGGGGGAGGGTGCAGGGATCACGAGTGCACCTTCCAGGATCTTCAGGACTGATATTCCCTGCACCCTTCAGTTCTTCCGGTACCTGCAGTTGCGCCATGCTCTTCGCTTCCACATCTCGAGTGGTACCTCACTGCCCAAATACAGCCCACCAGAGGCCCAAATCATGACCAGGGACCTGAGGAAGGGAGGGATTATCTGAAGCTACCGCTCCTCAACGAATAATACTCCAAACACACTACACCGACTAAGGGTCCAGTGGGAGGGATGGATTGGGACCCTAGATGACGAGGACTGGAGGGACGCACTGATGAACCCCAAACAATCACTACCTGGGCCAGACTCTGTCTGGTCAAAGTACATTACCTACACGCGGCATATCTTCTGCCGAGGCGCCTTCACAGCGCCGAACTGAGGCCGGATGCATCATGCCACCGTTGTAACCAACATCAGGTAGATTTCTTCCACATGGTATGGCTGTGCTCCACCATCACACAATTCTGGAACTCCATAGAGCGAGAACTCACCGAGGTCCTGGGCTGGGAAGTCCCTCACAACCCACTGCATGCGCTCCTGGGGGTACTGACGGCCTAAACGGATCCAGAGCAGACAAACTTTTCCTGAACACTGCTATGATGGTAGCCAAGAGGGACATTGCCTCTAACTGGTCGAACCCAGTCGCCCCCACCTTGGCAAGTTGGCATAGAGGAGTGGACTGGTGCGCAGTGCAAGAAAAGCCCTTTTACGAAACCTGGGGATGCCCAACGAAGTACCGCAAAGTATGGGGCAAGTGGCTGGTTGTATTCGAAGACTAACACTCCACCTCTGGGTCTGTAACTTGAATGTGGGGGTTCACTATCGCCCGTCTTGTACCTGCGGACCTCTGGGGAGGTGGGAGGGGCGGTGCAACGATGATGTCATGAATCTATAACGTATAGTGGTCTCCTTGCACTTAACCCGGGCCAACGCTGTGACAAGCTAGTGGGTTGCATTGGGCAGACTGGTCTTCAGTGTAAATCCTGTAACTTAGTCATATCTGAGCCGAGCCTACCTCGACACAAAACCAGCATAAGAAAACATACTCCGATCACGATCTCTCAGCTTAATGTCAGGTCCCTGGTAAAGCACCATCTTGAGGTAAATACTCTATTGACCGATGAGAACCCAGACATACTATTCCTGTGTGAAACCTGGCTTAAGGATGAGCTAACCAGCATCCCTAATCTTACGTTACCAGATGGATTCTCTATGACATCCATTAATAGAGACTCTAGAGGAGGTGGCGTCGCCGTTATTTACAGAACGCCATATTCTTGCTCCTTTCTGAAGGAAGACATCACGGGATGTGAGTGTGCCCGTTTTAAAATCACCACAAGCCCTCATTTCTCCCTCTCTGGCCTTTTCATCTACCGACCCCCGGGGCCCACTTCTAAATTCACAGAGGAACTCCTAGAGGTAGCCCACGCTCTGGTTATGAGCTCCGCCAACTTCACTATTTTAGGAGACTTAAACCTTCATTTTGACTCCACATCGGATCCTACCATCAGTAATCTCCTAGCGGACCTAACAGCCCTACAACTGATCCCCCTTATACAATCCACTACTCACTCTGCTGGCCACTTGCTTGACCCTGTATTCACCAATATCTTGGAAGCCAGAGCTGATCCACCCAAACCCATGGGCTGGACTGATCACTTCCTCGTCAAATTTGTGATTTCGGCCGATACCCAATCCAACAAGGTCTCACCTCCCTCCTGTCTTAAACGGCCCTGGCACAAACTCCAAAATAAGGGTCTTTCCGCTATTTTAGGAGAGCCTAACCTCGCAACCACTAGCGACATCAATACGTCGCATGCCGCCTTTCAGGATTGGATCACTAAGGGACTCGACACACTTATACCGGCCAAATGGACCAGAGGACGTAGCACCCCCTCTAATCCCTGGTATGACGAGAACTTGAAACTTCTTAGAAAGGAATGAAAAGTAGCTGAACGTTACTGGAGAAAAGATTATAAGGACAAGGACAAAGCCTCTTACCTGTCTAAACTTAAATTGTATCACAAAGCTATACGCGCAGTCCGCGCATCCTTCTATGCCAAGGAAATCGACTCCAGCCCCAACCCTACGAAAACCATTTTTAAATTGGTTCAAAAGCTGCAAAACTGTGGCAACCCTGCCTCGTGTATCTCTTCCACTCAGCAGTGTGAGGACCTCGCCGCTTTCTTTATTTAAAAGGTGAGGAACATCTATAACACCTTCTCACAGAACCCTTCTGACTGCACTAGTCCCCCCAACTCCACCTTTAAAGGCACCAGACTCACCTGTCTGCCTGCTATCTCTCACGAGGATCTTGCTAAAATCTGTAGAAAGGTGAAATCCGGTGCCCCTTCAGACCCCATGAGACCGGCTCACTTCCTAGAGGCTTTGGACTTCTTCCTTCCATCCCTGGCCATGCTCCTTAACCTCTCCTTTTCATCGGCTACGGTGCCTACATGTTGGAAACAGGCATGGGTCACTCCCATTATTAAAAAGCCCACCCTGGACCCCACAAAGCCAGAGAACTACAGGCCTATCTCACTGCTCCCCTGGGTGTCCAAACTAGCAGAAGCCCATGCTAACACCGTACTATCAGACCACATGGCCCAAAACAACATCCTGGACCCCTCCCAACACGGGTTCAGGCCTGGGCATAGTACAGAGTCCGCCCTCCTATCCACCACCGAACACCTCCGGAGGGTACTCGATACCGGTCAAAGTGCTGCGCTGATACTACTCGATCTCAGCGCAGCCTTTGACACGGTCTCCCATAATATCCTACTGAGTCGCCTGGAAAACATTGGGATCAGTGATCTGGCCCTTGAATGGTTCCGCTCGTTTCTGACGAGCAGGTCTTTCCGTGTCTCAGCACCCCCGTTCACCTCCCAATCTCACTCTATCGGCCAAGGAGTTCCGCAGGGCTCGGCCCTCAGTCCATCCCTTTTTAACCTGTATGTGCAACCTCTCGCGGCAGTGGCCAAAGAATGGGACCTCACGCTGGTGTCGTACGCCGACGACACACAGCTGGTAATCACCCTCACTGAGGCACCCTCAACATCTGCCACAAGATTCAGGGATGGACTGGCTGCAGTCGCCCATTGGATGACGGCTAATTGCCTACAATTGAACGCAGGGAAAACCGAGGTGCTGCTCCTGGGTAAGAACCCCAGGTGCTTGAACGACCATTGGTGGCCCCCCCTGCTGGGCCCCATCCCTCCTTCTAAATCTCTGGTTAAAAACCTAGGAGTGTGGTTGGATTCCTTGCTGAGCTACCAAACTCACACCAAAAGAGTAGCAGCTACGTGCATCGGGCTGCTGAGAAGCCTCAATCCCATTCTAAGGTTCTTCAACCCCAAAACACGGCAGCTCATAGTCCAATCCACCATCCTTTCCCGGCTAGACTATGCTAGCGTACTCTTGTTAGGTGCTAATAAAGCCGAGAAAACCAGGCTTCAGCGAATTCAGAATTCTGCGGCTAGGGCAATAGTTGGCCTTCCCAGAAGATGCTCTGCTAGAGCCACCATTCATAGACTCCACTGGCTTCCAGTGGAAGCCCGTATACAATTTAAGGCCCTTACCACTGATGGCCCTGAACTCCTCCGTCCGCTTCTAACACCTTACACCCCCCAGCGCAATCTTCGCTCCTTGGGTCAACACTTAGTAGCGGTCCCCCGCACGAAACTCTGCCGTGTCGGGGGTCGCTCTTTCAGACTATTGGGAGCTAAACTCTGGAACTCCCTTCCCCTGAATATCCGCTGCCTTGACAACTTGTCTGCTTTTCGCAAAGCAATAAAAACTCACCTGTTCCCACTACTATAAGCCTCCGCCCTCCCCTCCCCCTCCTAGTAGGCTATGCTATGATTCTTAGCGCCGGGACGCCCCGTTGCGGGGGCAGCTGTCGCGCTCAACAAACCCGTAACATAACATAACATAACATGCTGATTGCTAGTCATATGTTTTTCACTGTCTTTCAAAAGCCAATAAAATAGTTTAATAATAAAAAAAAATAGAATACACTTAAACTTCAGTCTTGGAAATAGATTTGAATCCTGGTCCAACGAGTCCTACGTTCGGGTTGCATATCGGCACCAGCGATCTTACTGGGGGGTAAAGTAGGATTATGATTCCATACAGACTTTTACTAATGACACCTTGAACAAGGATCAGCTTGTAGTGTCCTCTTGTAACCTGGAAAGGCATCCAAATTAACTGGCATGTGCAAGTCTTTCCTTTGTTAGGTGTACGTGGATGTTAATGTAATGCTGCGCCATGCAGTGTAAGGGTGAAATGCTGTTATCTAGAGATCAGAGCCCAAACCTGTTCTATTTATCGTAGCTTTCCTGAGTTAATCCAGGCATTGAGCTAGATGTGTTATATCTGAAGTAGGTCTTCAGGAACGATGCTGCAGAGGGGTTGAGACTGGATTCAGAAGTGATTGCTCACATTCATCAAACTATGTGGTTTGATCTTCATATACAGTGCCGGAAAGGTTTAGAAGGCGCAGAATACCAAATCTGTTAAAACTTGTTGTTCCATTTTCAAGACTATTAGGCTCATCGTCATGGAAGACGTCAGAATTGTCCTCAGATGATTCTGGATCGATGAAAACTGTTGGAAAGTGTAAGCAAAGGTTCTGTGTGACCGTATCCACCGGGAATGTACTCAGATCTCTTCCTTTTTGTTTAGGATAAGCCTAGTGGGCGAGGCATGGTGTATCTACTCTGGGACACAGTGTAGTTATAAAAATATGCATTTTGTTACAAACACTCACTAACACATTATATTATCTCCTACCAAGAGATTGAAGCACAATACACACAATACTTAATAGAGCACATAATTAGCACAAATACAAAGTTGTCTCCAGTGGGGGGAGATCAAACCATATACTAAAATAGTGGAATGTGAACCACGACTCAAGTCAAAAATGGACCCAGAAGACGTAGAAGAGCTGGGGACCCAAGGAATCACCCAAGGAGAGTATCTATGAACCCCACTGAGGTCTTGTGCAGAGTGTGAACAAGACCACGTGCTCGATATTAGTCAATAGGTAAGTCGTAGTGGCAATTTTGAAGAAGGACCCTTCCCAGTGGCCCCGAAGAAACCCTGTGGAAGATTGGAACGTCACCCAACCCGTAGATACCCCCAGGATACCTACACCAGGGAAGCCAGGTGCCTAAGTTGTCAAGTGACATCGGAAACCGCCAAAGACCACAATGGAGGACTTCAGGTAAGATGCCGCTGGAGAATAAGACAAATGAGCCCGGAAGATGAGAGGTACCTGCAAGCAGAGGGGACAGAGTCTATGCCACTCAGGAGTGACCAGGAGGCACTCAAGCCGAATGCGCACCGATTTTGGAGATGCAGGCGAGGTTGACGTTGCTCTTGAAGTTGCAGCTGTGCGGACCAGACGATTATGTAGAAGACTAGGACGCCATTCACAAGCTACTCCATGTCAGAAGTCGAGAGACCAGGGATCAGTGTCTGGCAGGGGCACCAAAAAGCCTGCCAGCAGCAAACAACTTGGTTGACGAAAAGGTGCAGTAACTCGCCACAAGCAGGTAAGCTGGACCTCGAGCAGCTCACAAATGAAGGCCCACTGTGAAGAGGAAGCAGTGAGGGCAGAGATCTTGGCTGCAAGAGTTGCTTGAGGTTGGTGCTTCTTGGAGCCTGAAGATCTCTGGAGGCGAAAGACAACAAGCCTTGGAAATGGCAAGATGGCACGGTGCACAGGGGTTCTGTTCCAGCAGTTCCGACGAGGGACACTGGCCTCAAACTCGGTATGAAGACACTGCAGGCCTTGAGGGAGTTGCAGAACCACCACCTGTATTGCTGAGCCTTTCGGAGTCCGTGAGAGCCCAGGATCAGCAGACTGGTCTGCTGCGTTGCGGTGCCTGCAGATGCAGGGGAGTGACTCCTTCACTCCAAGGGAGATTCCTTCAAGTTTCTTGGATGTCCATCTGCCTGGTGAAGAACCTGTATGATGCACAGGCACATACGGTGCATAAGACCAGCAGGACAAGAGACCAGGAACGGCAGGAATCTTCACAGTTGCAGTCTAGGTTCCCAAAGCCAAGTCCAGACTGTCAAAGTGGTATGTGATCTGAATCTTGTCCTACAACAAATCTAGGGACTCACCCACAGGTAACCCCTTAGAAACCCTTAGGAAAGGGTTTGGATGATGCAGGGGTTCCTCCCAGAGGATACTCCCATTTCCTTTGTCCAATTTGGCACCAGAGCGGGAGCCAACGGCTTCCTGAACTGGAGTATGCAAGGAGGGTACCAAATGTGCCCTTCAAGCAGTCTGAACGCTGGCAAGCACCCCGACTCTGTCCCTATACACTAAACCCTGTCTGGGAGGTGGTCACACCTCCCTGTGACAGGATACATTTGATCTCCCTTCCCTTCCGCTGCTCAAGCTTGGCTTAGAAGCAGGAGGGCAGAAATGTGTCTCTTGTCAGCAGCAGCCCTAACTTGCGGTCCGGTTTTGGAAGACGTTTACTGGGAGCACTGAGGGCCTCCAAGATGGGCTTTTCAGTGCATGGAATGATACCTTTCACACCATTTAAGGTGTGAAGGTATGATTCCAACATGTTTGATATCAAACACGGCAGGGTTCGTTACAGCCAGTTTAGAGATGGTCATCGTGTAATGACGCATGGCTACTCTATATGTCATTATGGCTGATGCACTTACAACTCCAGAGGCTGGACTGTGAAGGCTGTAGGGGTGCACTGCTCATGCCCTAAAGCCTAGGACTTACACCCTCACACTTAGGACCCGGCACCCTGCCTTCAGGATTGAAATGCCTGCCTTAGGGGTGATTCAAGGTTTTAAGTGTAGTGACCTCCGATATGGGCAAACCTATACCTGTCATAAGTGGTGCTAGCACCAGCTTACACATGCTGCAATGGCAGGCCTGGAGTCACAATTTGAGTGGTCTATCATGAGTGGCATAATACATGCTTCAGCCCATGGAAAACCTCTGGGGTACCTATGCATTGGGTACCTTCGTACCATATACTAGGGACTTACAAGGGTACCCCAGTAACCAATCTGGAGGGTACCCAAGTACTCACCATGTCCAATTTAAGGAAGAAGCACAGAGGCTGGGGTTCTGATTAGCAGGATCCCAGTCAGACTAGTCATAAAAACATAATGACACCAGCAAAAAAGTGAGTGTGACCATGAAAGTTGATCCTACTTTCCTACAGTGAGATTCAAAGTTCCTGTGTAAATTCTGGAATATGAACTTTTACAAGAAGGTGAGGCTGAAGGTTTTGCAGGCGATGGTCTTTTTTTGGGCTCCGGTTATGTGACCAAGAACCTCCCTATAATAGAGCTGACACTGCATTTGGATACCGCCAGATACCCCAGAATATTTAGAGGGCAAACTTCCTCAGGGAGATGGATGTGTTTGAATGAGGCCTATTATTAATGGAGGCGAAGCTTAGTACTTGGGAGAACTTACTGGACATGACGGGGGCCTTTTCTAGATTCAAGTACCTACAGTTGAGAAGTTTGTCACGGACATTGGAGCAAAAGGAAAGCAACATCAATGAAGAGCATCTGGCGGAATCGCGCCGGTTGAGGAAAGAGGTATCACAATGATATTGGATTTTGTTGGATGTTATGGATGGGCGTTTCACAGGCGAAAGACTTATGGCAAGTGTAGATGACAAAAAGCGGACATCAATATTTTTAAGGACTGCCCTGGGATCCAACAATACTGGGACGATGTGGGTAAGACCTTGAGTGACATACTTGAGTAACTGTCAAGGTAAGCCTCAATTATTTTTGGGATCATTCCCGGGCCGGTGAGACTGTGTAAGGATAGCTGCATGTTGTCGTTCTGCCGAATACTGTTGGCGAGAAGAGAAATCTGCAGAAAATTATCCAAGTCATCCCCCACTAAAGCTAAATGGTTAGACTCTGGTATTTGTACAACTTAAAAATGGGCACAAGAAAGATCTCTGAAAGATCTAGGATTTTGGCAACTTTGATTAGAGGGAGAGGGAGACAACCAGGAGTACAGAACAGAAAAAGATTGAGCTAAAGAGTAATGAGTGCTCTATCTCCTGTCCAATGATTACACCCTCTGATTTTGAAACTGATCTTTTTATCCAGCGGGCTTGGAGTAGATCTGCAAAAGTCGTAGTGGTCTTCCCCAACTTTATGACCTTCCGAAAAAGATAAAAGGCAGAACAAAGAGGTCTAAGGTGAGCAGCCGGAAGTAAGCGAGATGAATGAGGACAAAAATGTTTTTTTTTAAAGCATTGGCAAAGTCAATGGGACCTGTGTGTAGCCATGCAGCACATTATCCTGGGTGGAACAACAAGCAGGCGGGTTTACTTTAATTCCTGCACTAAAACCTGCTCCCACTTAAAGCGACACTCCTCTTTCCCACTCGGCCGCTGGGGAGACTCTTACCATGCATGTAATTAAATGATAGTCTACTTTAGCCTGTTGACTGGCCGTTTTAGCTATGCATGACGGCCAGCGGCCGTGAAGAAAGATGAAGCGGCGCAGGAAGTTATTGTGGGGCAGGTGAAATCTTTTGCTCTTCAAGGCGCTTGAGCATTCACATGCTTCTTTTAGCACGACATAGCTTTATCTGGCCAGCTCATTTTAGGATTCTGTCTGCTGCCTGAGATAGAGAGTTTCGGCACGTATTTGTTTATTTATGGGATTACTCTGTAGTAAACATCATAAATACTATTGTATTCCATGCTTCTCTGTGGCAGGATCTCAGGGAATATGTTTTAGCTGCTACCTCTGTTGAACTTTATTTGATATATATCACTTCTAAGCACCTGCACTCCTACTTGGGCAGGATGGACATGTTTAGCAAGGTTGTCCTAACGAATATCATTAATGGTAGATGCGACCAATTCATCAGTAGTTTGTTTCCGCAAATGTCCTGTTTCAATTCCGCAATCCTATTCACATCTTGGGTCATTTTAATTCCAAGATATTTCAAGCTCTTTTTATTGATTAATTTACCCCCTCCACATTCCAAACCACTATCTCCATCTTCTGAATGTTAGTCACGTAGATGGCAATTTCTTGGTTATCTGCGGAGGCAAAAATCATTATCTGGCTAGTTCCATAGCCCAAAAAGGTAATGCATGGCTGAATTTCCTACTTCCCATCTGGGAGTGTAAGAACTGACAATGTAATGAGTTTGCAAAGTTATCTGCTCCTGACATGTGTCGTTATCAGGAGTGAGGGTATCTCCCCAAAACACAGTGCCAGGTGTTCTGGGCTTCTCAAAACACTTAAAGCAAATGTGTCCTGTCCAGTTTTAAGATATACTGCACTGCTATGGTGCAATCAGCACAGGTCAGACGATTCCAAAGTCATGAGATTATATGCCCATATATTTCTTGAGCTGGTCATTCATCAAAGGCTCAGTTTCTTTTGTGTGCATTCCAACATGCTGTCAAGGTAGCATGTGTAGTGATGTCATGTGAGGTTTTTAGTTCCACAAGGACCTTCCCATCTTCTTTCCAGTTTTTTAATGACTCTGTACCTCCCTTGGCCCAACATTCAGTCGTCACGACCCCTAGTTCTTAAACCACTAGATGTGAATCTAGTCCTTACGGATCTCTTGAACACGCTATAATTTTACACTAGATAAATGAAGGACATTATCCCAAACATCCTCATTCCTTTAAGAGACTGCAACACCATTGATTGTGAGGCCTACTTGTTGTACGTTTATTGCCATCTCTGTATTCTTGAGGAAAGTGCTGTAAGTCTAATCCTCACCATATAGTTGTATCAAGTAGGGATGCACTCCTCTCCTCAGGTGTATAACAGCTGACTCATGGAAACAATCTTTGAGCGGACTTTACCCCAAACATTAAAATCTTGAACCGATAACTTTTTCGTGAATCTGATACATTTTTTATGTTTCTGAACAACAAAGATGTCAGTGAATGTTTTTCATATACATGGTGTTGAGAAATGTTGCCTTCCATCACAGATATGATGTGTTAGATAAAAAACCTGATGTGACGGTCTTGGAGTTTCATGCTTTTTCAGGTCAAGATTTTGAGACCTGTTGTATATACACTTCTTTGTGGGCTTAAAGCATGCCCACTGCTATTCAATGGTTTGTTTCAATGTCCTTCATAAATGCTTGCTTGTGGTCAAGTCTTCCTCGGTCACTCCTTTTTGTCTTTTGTTTTCTCCCACGGAGCAGAGACTAAGTACTGTATCTTTACGCTTTGGCTGTTTATCGGTTAGCCCCCGTATTTTATTGCATCTTCCCTGGTTTCTTTTGTTTCTTCTGACAGCAGGGGAAGGCTACCCAACAACAAATGACAGCGGTTACCAAACTCCTTCACACACTAAACAAACAAAGTTAATTTACTGCTCCTTTTTCCGCGTTGTTGTTCCCCAGAACTGCAAGAGAACAAGTTGTCACCTAATAAACCATATTCCACATCAATTCATGTTCTTCCCTGCCAGTCTGCTTCCCTTACATGCCTTTCCTCAGTCTATTGGCCATGTTCTCTACCTTATTGGGTAAGAAAAGCGGAATCCGATTTCACGCAGGAACGTGCAGCTAAACAAACCCTAATTATTAAAGGGAACCTGAATCAGTGCATTCTTTTGAAGGTGATAGTGGATTTTACTAAACATCTCCTTCTGCTTAGGAAGCTTAAACGTTTAGCCACTTCCAGTACCAGTGATCTGACCAGTTACTTTGCACGCTACGGGTGGTAGATTGAGTGACACCGACAAACTAAATTACTTAGATCAGAAGAATCTACTTGCATCCACCAACATCAGGCTAATACATATAATCAGCCCTGATTTTTAACCGTTCAGCAGGACTATTTAAGATTCAGTTAACCATCCTCCTGTTGGTTGTAGAATAGTTTAAAGTATAGAACTCAATTCCAGAAAAGGAGTATGAGGCATCGATCCCCACCACCCAGAAAGCATAGGCCTAGGGTTAGGAGTATTCACTGTCGCCTTAGAAAGGATTTTAATTGATCATATGTGTATCAAACATATACACACATAGATATATATATATATATATATATATTATGGAGAGTCTACAAAAGTCTTTTTTCTTGCAAAAGATGGTGTTATAAGAGTCCATCGAAACGCGTCGATGCCTCGTTGAAAAGCACACAACCTGTTGAGCGGCTAGACCAAAGAGTATTTTATCAATTGGACAATACCAGGCCCTAGCGCTGAAAACCTCTCTTTACGGATGTGTACGCAACTTATGACATAGGGTTTTTTTGTCTTGTGATTTGTACTCCCTCTCTCTTTTTATTTACAGTGTTTGTTTTTAGAATATGTAACTAGGATTTGTCTACATATCTCGCTGCAATTGTGTAGTAGATATTTATATCATGTATTATTGTTTTTAGGTTTAATTGTGTATTCTAGAAGGTTTTTAATCAGTAAATCGATTTTGTATTTTTACACAACTGATGTCAGGATTATCTATAAAGAATATATGGTCTCACTTCCAATCTAGGCAGAGGGTGTGAGCGAGTGAGAATGGAATAGATTGAAAACATAGGTGACATAGGATTATATTTTGTTGAAAGGATAAAGCATTTGTGATACCATGTTCTCTAGCCTCCACCCTAGCTCTGTTATGGGAAAGGGTAGCATGCAGTGTCCTTGGGCAGGCTACGGTCCACATGCCATACATAGACAGGGTGCTGCTTCAGTAGAGACCCACCCATCACCCTCCCTGAATCACTTCTTGCTGGATTCTTAGCTGGCAAGTTCTATCAAGTCATCTGCATTGCATTAACGCTCAGAACAGCCCCCTTCGTCCCCTGACTTTAAAAGCGTTTCCTTTCATTTAAAAAGGATCTTTGGAGTGTGAACGATGCCATGTTCTGTATGCAGTGGTGTGTATCTTTTTTCACTCTGGCATTGCATCGCTTCTAAAATATTATTTAATTCTGCAGCAGTCTTCTTTCTTGTTTAACGGCAGTTACAAAGTCATTGTGGCCTAACCAGGAGCATGCTGTTAGAGATTAGCACAATTAAGTTTTATTTGACAAAAGAATAGTTTTCAGATTGTGACTCATTCTCTGCCTCCAGCTCTTGTTATCTTTACATGCAAGTAGACATCACCATCATTCGGATATGCAAGGCAAAATGGAAAGTCGTCTAGAAATAGATATGTTTTAGAACATGTTTCTGAGACCTCGTTATCTGTCTCACCAGACAAACCGTATTCAATCCGAAATATATATTCACATACATAGCGATTTATTTGAGCCGATCTTCATCCTTTTGTCTGTTAAATTCTTACATTAATTTTTTCATCCACTATACCAGATAACATTTTGATGGCGCACAACACCCTCCAAAATAGTCCCATTTAGTGCCGGTCAAATTTGGACAGGCTTAAATACAAATCAAGCAGTGCCGAAAGGACTGAACTAACAGGACAGTGTGTGGCCCGTATTTTTGCTAGTTTGTGGGCCTGTTCTATGGTGTGCAGGGTTTTTACTGTTCACTTCTACGACAATAAAGCAAGCTCAAATAAAGAAATCTTCGATACTTAGCAAACAACTTATACAGCAGGTCTTTACAAGTTCAAAACTGCCCCCATTTGGAAGCAATGGCAACTTTTGTAACCATCTAATTTGCTAATGGGGTGCACTTTTATTTGGGCACCCGGGCCTATTTAGTGTACCTGTCTGATTCCACACCATTCCATACAACACAATTCCACAACTAACAACTTCAACTCAACCCACATAATTCTCCACCACATACAACCACTCCACAACACATGGGTAAAAGACTCATTTACAACACCAGTAGCTCTAACACTCACAAAAGCAAGATCCATTGGCCTTGCCAAGTCTTGTTAGTTTAAGATATGGATAGAACCCTTAGTTTCTCTCCTCATGGGTATCTTCTTTTATTGTTCACTAGTCAAAAACAACATGGTGCCAAAATATTGTGAAAAATATCTGACAAACTGTGTCCTAAATATATTTTACAGAAATACTAGCCAAAAGGTGTTACTAATAACTCAGGGAGCAATATTTGTGTAAGCCCTATATAGTTTGGAAAAGAGACATGAGGAAACTCAATCCAAACTCTCTACCCCCTAACAGCTGCAATCTCCTACTCCCCCCTACCAACGTTACTGACGTTCAGCACCTAACTGACCACTATCTCAACTCGATGGCCTCAATAATCAATGAGGCCGCTCCAATGCAACTGAAAAGAGTATCCACTAAGATATCCAACCCCTGGTACAACGGGAGTCTTAATGAAGAGAGACGGGCTATGCGAACGGCAGAGCGCACCTGGAGATCAGTTCCTTCGAAATTGCATCTTAATACTCTGAGGAAAAAGAGAAATGCATACTTCAGGAAAATAAAACGCTCGAAGTCAGAGTTCTTCAGACTCCAGCTAGACCAAGCAAAAAACCGTCCAAGTAAATTGTTCGAGCTAATCCGATCTCAATCCAAGGAACAACCCCCAGCTGTCGACATTATGAGCACCACTCCTTCCTGTGAAGATTTCGCAGCTTTCTTCAACAAAATAACTGACAATATAAAGAGCGACCTCCTCAATGACGCAAGCCTTTACTCAATACCCAACTACATAACACCCAATAAACTAAAAAACAATGCGACATGGTCATCCTTTGACACCTACTCTGAAGAGAAATTGACAGAATACTCAGCACCCTGAAACCATCCAATCACCTCACTGACCCTCTTCCCGCTAATGCCGTAAAAGACTTCATCCCTTTGCTACTCCCACTCTGGACTAAAATTATCAATAGCTCACTACAACAAGGAACCATCCCGGACTCCCTTAAAGTTGGACAAGTTACACCGTTACTGAAGAAACCAAAAGCCGACCCCACTGATCTAAGCAACTACCGTCCGATTACCAACATTCCCTCTCTTGCCAAACTGTTAGAAAAATGCGTTCAACTACAAATGACAAAGCACATAGAACAGTGTGATCTCCTCAACCCACACCAATCAGGCTTCCGAGCAGGGCACAGCACCGAAACAGCTATGACTCACATAATGGACGACGCCATCCAAATCTTAGATCAAAATAATACCTGCCTCCTCATCCTTCTTGATCTCTCTTCAGCATTCGACACAGTGAAACATGAGAACTTACTCGAACTCCTAAAGACAAGAATGGGCTTCTCTGGGACTGTGCTTAGCTGGTTCACTTACTTTCTACACAACAGGTCTCAAAAATTCAAGAGCAAAAACCTGATGTCTTCACCAGTACAGGTATCGTTAGGTGTCCCTCAAGGATCCTGCCTATCCCCTACTTTGTTCAACCTAGTTATGGAACCTCTCACCACCCTGCTACAAGCATCCAATGTACACTTTCACATGTACACCAATGACACTCAAATATATCTCAAGTTACAATCCCCCAAAGACATCCTGAGTCGATCAGAAGCACCCAATCTTGGCTGGCCGATAACCACCTCAAACTCAATGCTATGAAAACTGAGTTCCTCCTTATCTCACCTCCCACGAAAATATCTTCCGCACAAACATGGCTTAAGCACCTAACAGCACTCAATGTCCAATCGACCATCGTGGACTCAGCAAAATCCTTAGGCATAACACTTGACACCAACCTCAACATGCAGCAGCATATCAGCAAGGCTACTAAGGGGGCGAACTTCCAAATAAATACCTTGAGGAAACTGAAACCCTTCCTCCCAGCAAAAGACTTCCAAACAGCAGTACAAGCACTAGTCATCCCTCGCATAGACTACGGCAGCGTGGCCCTCTGCGGCCTCCCCCTTACGACAACTGCACCCCTCAGAGCGTCACTAAATGCGTCAGCAAGACTCATCACGGGATCAAAAAAACATTCGCATATCTCCCCTGACTTCAAAGCCTTGAACTGGCTGCCCCTTAAAGCCAGAATACAGCTGAAAATTGCCTGCATGACGCACAAGGCTATACACCTGAAATCACCCAGCTACCTCACTCATAAGTTGACAATTTCCGGCGGATCCAGAACTACCAGGAGCACAAACAATCTTCTGCTGAAACCGCGAAGATTCCGGAAGGAAAAAACTTACAAACGCTCCTTCTCTGGTATGGCGCCCAGGATCTGGAACGCACTTCCTCATCAAACGAGGCTCATCTCCTCCTCCCTTCTTTTTAAGAAAGAAGTCAAAAATATCCTTATGGCTAAATACACTTGAACAATTCGTTTGATTGACATTGCGTCGAACAGTATTACCAGTTTTTGTATTATGATATAGCCTTTATATTCCTATGCACGTGTGTTTTGACTTATATTTCTGTATTATTTACATCGTTCTGATGACCTACGCTCCAACTATGCCATGCTACCTCATACCTGTACTATACGTAATATTTTTGCTATGTATATGAACTTGATAATCTACCTCCCTACGATGCCCTCTTGTTCCCCTACCCCCCCACTTGCCTGTGTAAAGCGCTCTGTTATCTGCAAAGATCTTGTTCGCGCTATATAAAACTTTCAAAATAAAATGAAATAAAAAATAAGACAATATTTCTGTTGGATACATTTTTGACAATGATATTAGGACATACAACTGTTCAACATTTTTCGCATTTCCTTCAGCATTTTTAGTAAACTGCCCCTTTTCATGCTCCCTGTGTCCTTTACACTAACTACTGTACCCAGCACACATTTCACAGAACTGATAAGTTCCCATTAGTCTGCATGGAACTTACATCTTTCCAGACACTTCCTCTACTGTTGCAGGCTTATTTGCTTTTAGCCAAAATAGCCTGCAAGCCAGCTGCTGCACTTCTTTTCTGTCTAAATCAAAACGCCTGATGTTACTTGAAGTTTGGCGTGTGGTGTAATTCTTTGTGTAAGATGTGTTTTTGGATATTTATACATATATATAGCCTACTGGCAACAGCCAGTAGGTATCTTTCTATTGACAAAGCCTTTATTCTTTGCTAATCACTTTGGCGACTTTTGACGAATCTTCACAAATTTCCCCCCAAAAATGTCTGACTTTGCCTAGTTTTGCATGGTACTTTTCATGGAGATTCGTCAAGCAGGGGGCGCAGAAAGGGGAGGAGGGTACTGGTCCCAAAACTGTTGTTCCCCATGGATGGTCTATGTGGATTTTGCAATTTTTAGACACGGCTGCAGGCTGAACCAATTTACACCAAATTTGGCGGAAAGCTGTCTCTTAGCCCCGAAAGAGCCCCTTTTGTAAATCTGTTCAACAATATTGTATAGCCAGGGACGCGTATCCATGAGTAGCAGCAGATCCAATTATATAGATTAAGTAAAAAAGGTTACAGGGACGGTCTAGTTAGGTTCACATTTTACCCACCCAAAACCGTAGAAACTCAACAGTTATACATAAACTCATCTGAAGGAATTATAACTCGTTAAGTAACTTTAGATATCAAAAACAATGAGAGGGGCCCCATACACCTCATATATAGCGCTGCCTATACAGCTTTTAGAAAAATAAACAAATATGGTATGTTTTTATTACCACTCAATGAAATCATTGAGACCTCAGATTGTTGTCTCTTATGAGGATGATGGGGACCATATAGCGCCTTGTAGGATTGTTTTACAAACTGGAACATTCAGATTGTAGCTGGAAAAGTTGCTCAACACAATAAGAGATAAGTACCTTTGGAATTTTAAATGGGATGATTTCCAATTATGACAACTTGGTAAGATTGGATGGACTGATTATTTAGTTCCACCTTCTCTCCTTTATTTGTCCACTTGCAGGTATTTTGACTCTGCATCCTACAAACGGTACATGTTAAAACAAACTTATTTTCTGTATCGGAATGCTCCTCACAGGCGAGTGAACAAAGTGAAGGAAACTGAATGAGTGAATGTGGCTTTTTAACTGTAGGATGAATGGGCAATATAAAGAAGGTTGGAAGCTTATCATTTGTGACATCACTAGTCTTGAAGGGTGCTGTCATATGTTTTCCCTTAAGATCAGATTTTTTTTCCTATTATGAGTCAGTATATGTAGCATGGCAACAATTGGATATTAATGTGAAAAGTCACATATATATTTATGTTTTGTTATACAAGTGGTTTATATAATCATAGGAGGGGGATTATTCATGTTGTCCTGAAGAAGGTGGTTTTATTCTAAACCACCGAAACACGTAGATGCTTAGAGTTTATTAAATTTGTGGAATATATAATCACATTTTGATTAGAAATTGGTTTCTGCAATGCGTTGTTCTTATAAAGTCCTACAGAATCACCTGATTGTATGACAGATGTAAATGTCTTGTGTTTTCTCTCCTTTTCAGTAGTGTATTCATGTGCCCTTTTTAATATGTATATTGAATTTTAACCAACAATTGGAATGGAAAAAAAACTATTACGTTTGGAGATATTAATATTCAAATGTGTGCAGTACTCTGCTCTTTCAAGAGTGGGGGAATGTATGAGAGAAGATGATGATTTGATGTTAGTATTGTAGAGTTGAACAACAAGTGATCTCTAAGGGAATTATTAGAGACTATTAAGTTAAGTAACTTTAGGCCACGAGTTTTAGTTTCTTAAAATAAGTATTGCTACAAGTATAACTAACTGCTAAATTTCTATGGCTTTGTGTGGGCAAAACTTGAACATCGCTGTAAACTTAAATTTTTTCAAAATATATGTATTATACACACACAATGTATTGTTTGTTGCTTTAAAACTCTCAGTTTCAAGACTGCAACAATGTGTAATTATAGTATAAATTCTCATATGACCTATCCTGACGGAGTTCTGAAGAAATAGGATCAATGTTGTCCTTTGAAAGTATCCATCGATGTGCAGTGCTGATTTGGTTCCTCCTGGTTCCTTTCACTTTGAAACTGTTTCCCCTCAACACAGCTGCGACCAAACCAGACAGTAGCAAAAAAAACATTGAAGACAGTACATAGGGGTGTCTTGTGGTTCTGAAAATCTGGATTTGTGTAATCGTTCTGGACTCGAGAATTAAAACTTCGTCGAAACATGACGAATTTGGTATCAAAAGACCGAGAATGACGAGCACATCATGTGCATATATTTTCAGCATATTCGAGTGACGATTTCACCTCGAAATCGTCATTTTCGTTCTGAACCCTTGGCTCCCATTTATGTGTTGCCCTTTACATAGGCCTTAATCCAGCTGAATTCAATTCCACAAGGACACATACTCCTTAATCGACTTTTCTATGACCTGTGCAAGTTGGAACCATTGCCCCAGGCCGAACTCGTTAGGTCAGTTCCCCTTCCAGTGGCCGAGCAAGATAGCATCAAGGCTCAACAAGCCATAAAACCATTTCAGCGCGCACACCTGCCGTATCTTGCTCACATCTGTCTCTACTCTTTTGCTTCACTTACTTTATGATGGGGAGGTGCCTGTTTTATTGGGGGTCCACCGATATCTGATGAAATGTTGGGCCTTGCCGGGTGATTTGTTAAGGGCAGCACGACGTGAAATATGTACATGTCATCATGACTCTGCTTTTCTTTTGTAACCAATAACTGTAAATGACATACTACAAATTCGAAGAATGTTTGCCTGAAGCTGAATATTCTGTATAAAGAGAGAAGCCTGACTTTGTAAATTCGAGCAGTCTCCTGAGAATATACTTCCCCGTGTGTTGTATTCTAGGACACTTGTTACCTTGGTTGCAGCCAATAAAATCGATCCTTGACTTCACCTAGAAGACTCTGAGTTTCTGTGGTCTAAATCAGGAAGAACTCGAGGTCTTCGGGTGTACCTTGACACCGCTGGGTTGCCGGTTCTGTGCCGGTTCCTAAAAACCCAGTACCTCAGCTGGCGCCCAACGTTTGGGGCGATTCCAGTGGTACCAGCCCAGCCAGAGGTTCGTGAGGAGCTGCGTGTGAAAATTCCGGAGGACGGCCAACCACCTCATCGACCCCTGCATGTCGACGTGGTCCGAAGGTCTTTGCTGCGAGGTTCCCCGCTTCCCAACGGCTACAGAGGACTGCTGCCCTGGCTATCGCCCCGATTTGGACCCTTGAAGTTTGGTAGAGCGAAACACTAAGACGAGTCTTCTGGTGACGTCATCGATATCTCAGTTAAGTATAAGTGGAGCGTCTCCCAGTCCTTAGTTGGTCTTAGTTTTGGGTATCCTTTGGGATAATTTGTTGGTACTTGCAAGCACCAAAACCGAAGGACTCGTGTATTCACGAGAAATATCGTAATCGATAATCCTTTGAAGTTTGGAACTAGACTAGAGAGCGAAGATGCCTAGTCTTAGACTTGGAAATTTGTTTTGTCTTGGTTACAATAATAGGGACTCCCGATTGGAGGACTCATGTCCGGTTCCTCCGGTTGGAACTCCGACTTACGAACTATATGTGAAACATGGGGTAGGCCCCATCACCTACAACGAAGTGTGGATTAAATACACCAGAAAAGATGGTGTTTTAAAATGGCCCCAATATGGTAGCTTTGATTCCGAAATCTTAGACAACCTTGAAGTTAAACTCTTTAAAAAGAAAGCCCGGCCGGCGATGTTTGACTCTTTCCGCTTATGGCGTAAAGAAGCCAAACAAAAGGAAATCAAATTAGCTAAGAAAAATAAGAGAGAAGGGGGACTTTCAGTAATGCAAGCTGCTATGCAGTTTAAAGACAATGAAGAGCAGATGAGTGAACAGTTGCACAGGCAACGTAAAATGGCAATGGACAAATGTTATCCAGTTTTGCCGTCTCTTCAGCAAGAGGCAGCAAAAGAGCGTGAAACAGACCCACTAATGTCACATTTACTAAATTCGCCACCCCCCTATGCGCAAAATGCCACGGCACTCCCGCAACCTTTAGTTGTGCAAACCACGCCTCCTGTTCCTCCACAGCACCCACCAGCTGTTCTTCAGCTGGCTCCTACTCCTTCGGTGCAGCCTCCTCCAGGCTCACCGACCACCTCTGCTTCACCTGTGCTTTCTACGATTTCGCCTAATGTACTTTCTACTTCTTCTAATGCTCCCTCTACGATTTTGCCTAGTGCTCCTTCTATTTCCCCTGATGCCTCTTCTGCTATTATCTCTGCCCCTGCCTTATCTCACCCCGTTTTTCCACCCGTTCTTCCTTCAGTTTCACCTTCCATTCGGCAGAAAATGGCCAGCACTGTTACTAACCTTCTTTTACCTCTTTTCGGGTCGCCTACTACGACCCCTAACATGGGACGAAGACAGTTGCGAAGTCGACTGCCTGACTATCAAGAGAGAGCCTCACTGAATAGTTTAGCACGGAAATGGGTTATGGACACGGTTAAATATGATGTAGAGTCTGTCATGGAAGTCTTCCATCAATGGGAAGCATCGACACAGAGATATGTTTTCGAACAGATGTGTGTTTTTCTTTGTGAGGATTTGGAAGACAATTATCTGGAAAGCAACCCGCAAGAGTTGTGTCGTGTACGGTTTAAATTTGGAGAAGGCATGATTGTAGGTCCTGATGTAGAGAAAGCGGTTGAAATATTGTTATCATATCGGAGTAAGGGGAGTAGTTCTGGGTTACAATCTGAGCCTGGTGCATCTAGTAGGAAAAAGGCGCGACAATACCCTATGAGAGAAGTTCCCCCACAATGGAGAGAGGGTGACACGACTGCTGTCCCACCTATTCTGCCACATTTTCAGCGTGTATGGGTACATGTCCCATGGAAGCGAGCTGAAGTTTTAGCACTCAAACAAACATTACCTGATCCGCGTAAAAATCCTGCAGGGTATTACAAAGAGTTGTCGCAAACTGCTGGGTCATGTATAATGAATTTAGCCGATATTGATATGCTATTTGGGAATGTTGTTCCACAACCTTTATGGGGTAAAATTCGTCATAGATCATGATCAGGAATTAGGTGACTCGTGGGCTAATATTGCCGCTGCAGACGCCCGACAAGTTGGTGGTGCTAAGCCTGAGCCTTTGATAGCAGAACTCCCTGGTAAAATAGTTGATTACATGAAAACGTAATGCCTGCAATACGTGTAAATTGGGATAAGTTGTCTGCATGCAAGCAGAAGAAAGAAGAAACTGTGTCAGATTTCTTCACCAGGTTCGAAGAAACATTTGTCGATCACAGCGGTCAAGATATGACCACAGAAGGTGGTCAGAGATTGTTTGTCGATAAATTTGTGCACAATCTGCTTCCAGAATTGTGTAAAAAGTTAAAGGATTCAGAAAGTTATTGGGCAGTCTCATCTTCAGCCCAGATATTGGCTACTGCACAATATTACGAAAATAGAGACAAGGACGAGAAAGATAGAGTAGAGAAGAAAACTAAAGAACTGAAAACGAAGGTTTTGCTACAGCAAGCCTATCCGCCACGTGGTGGTGGTAATCAGAATAATGGTAGCCAGAATCACTACCAGAATAATTTCCAGCAGCCTCAACAGTATCAGAGGAACTCGCAAAGAGTCGAGTACACTCAGCCACGTGTCTCTGTAGGCCCCAACCAGTGTTCATATTGCAAAGAAGAGGGTCATTTCAAGTATAGTTGTCCTATTTTATTACAGCGTGCAAATGGTGCTTCTGGTGTAAGAGGTCGTGGTGTTCAGCAAGCGCCTAGAGGTAGAGGACGTGGAAACGTCCCCCAGAACGCACGTCCCCTTCCACCACAGAATTCTATGAATAGGTTCGATCAGCAGAACAACGCATCTGATAGGACAGCTCAATACTATGTTGACGATTACTATACAGAGGATGAGTATTTGGAGGGTAATCATTGCTAGGACAGCCATAGACAAAGAGAGGGAGTTGTTTCAGTTCCAGTAGATCAGAGTGGACCATACGTTGAGGTGATTACATCAGGTGTGTCAGAACCTTTTCTGTTGGATACTGGTGCTACAAAGAGTTCTATTATGCACTCCAAACTCCCTGGCGCACCTTTGTCTGGCGAAATGAACGTTTCTGTAGGTTTTTCTGGCGCCCCAGTTATAAATCCAATTTCTGACCCTTTGTCCCTTTCTGTTGGTCCTTGTGAATTAGAAGCACCCCTCATTCTGACAACAGGTTGTGGTGAAAACTTGCTAGGATTGGATTTATTAAAAAGATTGTATGCGACTTTGTACTGTTCTCCCTCAGGAGTACAACTTACTTTAGGTAAGAAAGTGATTTCTCCCATGTATTTGTCGAGGAATAAAATTCCAGCAGAATTGTCGCTTCTTCCAGATATTCTTTGGGCTACTGGTCCTAATGATGTGGGCCTTTTAGAAATACCACCATATGTTGTAACATTGAAAGCCAATGTTCAAATGCCACGAATTCCACAATATAAGATATCTAGTGAGGGTGAAAAAGCTTTCCTAGCGATTGTTTACGAATTGATTAAAAAGGATGTGATTAAAGAAACACGAGGCAACGTTTGCAATAATCCTGTTCTGCCTGTTCTAAAACGAACTGACCCTTCTCAGCCACCTGTGTACAGATTTGTGATTGACCTTAGAGAGGTGAATAAAATAGTTGTGCCACAATTCCCAGTTGTCCCCGACATTACCACATTATTGACTATGATTCCAGCTTCTGCCTCCTGGTTTTCGGTGATTGACCTGAAGAATGCTTTCTTCAGAATCCCGATTGCTGAGGAGAGCAGGGATATTTTTTCCTTCAGTTTAGGAGGTCGCAGCTTCCGCTTTAAACGCGCTCCTCAGGGCTACTGTGAAAGTCCATCAATATACAGTCAAGCTCTAAAAACACAGCTTGATACGATTGTTTTACCTAAAGGTGCTACTCTTGTACAGTATGTGGATGATTTGCTCATTTCTGCAGATACTGAGGAAATTTGTAAAAAGGCCACGTTGTCATTATTGCGTCATCTGTGTGAGTTACATCACAAGGTGTCACTTTCCAAACTACAATATTGCAGACAAGAAGTGACCTAACTAGGTCACCTCTTATCGAAGGAGGGAAGGAAACTGACCCCAGAAAGAATTCAGGCAATAGCGAAATTGAGTGTTCCAAGAACACAGAGAAGTGCGTGCTTTCCTGGGCATTACATCGTACTGTAGACAGTGGATTCCAAATTTTTCGTTATTGGTCAAACCCTTGGTGGCATTAACGTGTAAAAATACACCCAATCCCATTACTTGGTCTGAAGAGTGTCAGAAAAGTGTTCTCGAATTGCGCACAGCATTATGTTCGGCTCCCGTGTTAGGTACCCCCAACTACAGTAAGCCTTTCACATTGTATGTTCACGAGAAGGAGGGCTGTGCATTGTTTGTGTTGACTCAGTTATTTGGAGGTAGGCAGCGCCCATGCGCCTATTTTTCGTCGACTTTGGATCTGGTAGCTAAAGCATTGCCAAGTTGTTTAAGAGCCACAGCAGCAGCAGCTGTTTCTATTCGACAGTCTGCTGGACTAGTAATGAATAATAAATACACTGGTCGTGATGGTCCCACATGCAGTAGACACGTTGTTAAATAGAACTAAGACACAGCACTTAACTAGTGCTCGGTTGTCAAGTTACGAATTAACGCTGTTAGCAAGTCACGTGCACATAAAAAGGGGCAGTACCTTAAATCTAGCTACGTTGTTGCCAATTATAGAGGAATCGGATGCTTCAGAGCAACACAATTGTTTTCTCAGAACAGAGGAAGAGACAAAAGGAAGAGTGGATCTATTCGACACTCCTCTTGCTAAATGTGATGGTACATTATGGGTGGATGGTTCATGCTTCAAGCTCCCGAATGGTAACGTGACTGCAGCATATGCTGTCACGACTTTGCACACAGTTGTTGAAACTGCACGAGTGCCACATGGTTCAGCCCAAGCAGCAGAATTAATTGCACTCACAAGAGCATGTGTGTTGTCCAAAGGAAGGAAAGTGACTATCTACACTGATAGTCAGTATGCGTTCGGAGTGGCTCACAGTTTTGGACGATTGTGGAGAGAACGAGGGTGTTCTGCCGTTCTGGGGATCCATGGCTAACAGCAGGAACATAAGGCAATTGACAAGGGTAGTTGAGTCCACCGTGATTGAAACTGCTGGTGCCCTTAGTAACCTGACTGCTGAGCTCCAGTCGGATCGACTGATGACCCTTCAGAACAGGGCCGCTTTAGATGTCATACTTGCAGACCGAGGTGGGGTATGCAGATTGATCCAATCTAGTTGCTGTATCTTCATCCCTGATAACGCTCCAACAGTGTACCAGGCCATCTCCAAACTACATAAGATTTCCGAATCTATTCATGTGGATAAAGGAGATTGGTCGCTAATGGGATGGTTCTGGGAACTGATATCCGCCTGGGGATGGAAAATTCTAATGGTCATTGGGATGGTCTTAGCCATTCTTTTCCTGTTCTGTCTATGCATACAGTGTGCTCCTGCAATATGTGGCCTCTGTGTTACATCATGTGTAAGGAAGCCTGTGTCAAGAGATGAACTAAGTACTAGAATGATGTTACAGCAACATCTCAATGACTTTAGGAATATAGATCTGGACTCAGACTAACATGAGGATAGATTAATTGCCTATGTAAGGGCAAAAGGAGGGTTTGTGGTTCTGAAAATCTGGATTCGTGTAATCGTTCTGGACTCGAGAATTAAAACTTCGTCGAAACATGACGAATTTGGTATCAAAAGACCGAGAATGACGAGCACATCATGTGCATATATTTTCAGCATATTCGAGTGACGATTTCACCTCGAAATCGTCATTTTCGTTCTGAACCCTTGGCTCCCATTTATGTGTTGCCCTTTACATAGGCCTTAATCCAGCTGAATTCAATTCCACAAGGACACATACTCCTTAATCGACTTTTCTATGACCTGTGCAAGTTGGAACCATTGCCCCAGGCCGAACTCGTTAGGTCAGTTCCCCTCCCAGTGGCCGAGCAAGATAGCATCAAGGCTCAAGAAGAAATAAAACCATTTCAGCGCGCACACCTGCCGTATCTTGCTCACATCTGTCTCTACTCTTTTGCTTCACTTACTTTATGATGGGGAGGTGCCTGTTTTATTGGGGGTCCACCGATATCTGATGAAATGTTGGGCCTTGCCGGGTGATTTGTTATGGGCAGCACGACGTGAAATATGTACATGTCATCATGACTCTGCTTTTCTTTTGTAACCAATAACTGTAAATGACATACTACAAATTCGAAGAATGTTTGCCTGAAGCTGAATATTCTGTATAAAGAGAGAAGCCTGACATTGTAAATTCGAGCAGTCTCCTGAGAATATACTTCCCCGTGTGTTGTATTCTAGGACACTTGTTACCTTGGTTGCAGCCAATAAAATCGATCCTTGACTTCACCTAGAAGACTGAGTTTCTGTGGTCTAAATCAGGAAGAACTCGAGGTCTCTGGGTGTCCCCTGACACCGCTGGGTTGCCGGTTCTGTGCCGGTTCCTAAAAACCCAGTACCTCAGCCAAAATACAGACATTTCTGAACAAGACCCCCATGGACCATAAATCTTTTCATTAAAAAATACTGGATACATTTGGTACATGAATATGAATATCCTGTGAATCTATAGTAGATGTATGCTGTAAAAACATTGTGTTTACAGGCTCAGTTAGCTTTTTACAAAACAAGAGTAAAGGCACTAATATTTGAGCAGTTATCCCGCCCCCCGGCCCATAAACAAAGAACCAACATACTTTTGCATAGTTAAAACAACATTTACAAAAAGAGTCAGTAATTGTTAAGGACACAAAGGCTAAAAGGATGGGGAAAATAATACATGCTAATTATGATTGCCTCATAAGAGCTCCAATCATGAACTAATATTTAATTTTCTTATACTTGATTTGGCACAGTTGAAAATGGAGGCATTTAGCCTATCAGAAGCTAGCTCTTCCTGCTCGGTGTTACCAAAAGGAAACCCAGGTTGAAAAGTTAAAGCCAGTGGATACTACAGAGCTGATATGCCATCATGCGTTCATGATATCGCTTCTGGGACACTTTCAGGTATGCAACAATCATACCATACTCATTGTGCCATGTCACTGAGTGATAACGAGGTACCAGTGTTAACTCCCCCACTGCAATACTCCTACAGATGCTAGGAGAGCCCAGACGCAAAGTAGGATACTATTTACACGACTCAGGAGAGAAGTAAGACCTACAGGTGTAGAATGAAATGAGCAGTCCCAGGGAAGGTGAGATACGCAGTGCAGGAAAATATTTTATTTCTGGCTTGTACGGTTCGTGGATTTAAATATAACCCCTTTTAGGAACAGTTCCTAGTTCTTTCACACAGTGGCGAGTGACACTTTTCACTAACCAGTTAAAAGTTTAATTATCACAATGAATGAAACTCCTCCTATTGGAAAGAGCCATCCTTAACAGGTTCTACCTCATTTCATCGGAATTCAGGGATTTATCAGACAACTTTACTCAAAATGTACTTACAAAGATGAACCATGGTGTCTTCTTGTTAGACTCTAAAATACAAGGGAAAAAAGAAAGTAAATCTCAACTTAAAAAGTAAGTTTTCAACACAAGGTTTTGAAAAGGTCTTCGATTCGTATTATTTTAACTTGCTAATTGTTGGCAGTAGGTTGTTAACTAAATGTAACTGGTCACAAAACCAGAGGTATTTTTTCTTCCCCAAATAGCACAATAATAAACAAGTGCTGACAAAGCCAAAAGGTCTAGCTTACATAATGTGACTGCCAAGATATACGTTTTTCCAAAGCGTGTTTGTAAAGCATTTCTTTCATAAAAAAATAAAAAAAGAAGACAAAAACATTACAATACTGGAGAAACAGTAAATAAAGTATTTTGAAATTGTACATTCAATTCAATATTTTCAATCTTTATAAGTGGCCTCCTTTATTTTTCAAATAATTTCCCCTAAGGACACTGTACATAAATTGAAAAGGTAGTGTCAAACTTTACAGGACAAAATGCTTGCAGAGGCCTAATTTACTGCTCATGGGACTCAGAACTGTAAAATGATCCAACCATTTGATCCTGTGCAGTAGCACAGGGAGCATGTGTATGTGCCTCCAGGAGTTGAGACAGCTTATTTTCAACCATGCTATGCATCATCTGCCTCAAACGCGAGAGGAGTACAGCAGCCGGTCCTTAACAAGTGCCACAAAATACTGTTACGGCATGCGCTTTCATGCAATATCTTTTAATGCAGGTGATTAAACTAAAATAATCTTTAAAGTCTGCTCCATACTCATACACCCAGGCAAAAATGTACTGGTTGCTTTGCTTTACAGATAAGCTGGGTGGGGTGGAGAGCAACAGAGGCCAGAGTAGGGATTATTTGTGAGGTACAGGGAAGCACAGACGAGGGACAGAGCCACAAATCACATGCACTCTCATGGAGTGCTGACTGAAAAAGGAAAAAAATAGTATCCTAAATGCGAGCGGTTGAAGAATACAATTCATTCAATCAAACGGATGGTAAAGAGGCTATGCACCAGGGGAGGGACATTCACAAGGAGGAAGGAAAGACATTAACTATGAAACAAATGAAAATGACAAAGCAAACTAACGGTAAGCAAATGGCGGGCTACAACCCCCACTGTAAGTTTTTGGTATGGTCCACAAGAGGATTTTGCATACAGACAGCTAAAATAGGTCTGGTAGGAGAGACCTAAAAATCACCCCAATTAATGTAATAGTCGTAGGAAAGCTGAACTTAACAGCCTCCTGACCAATCTTCAGCTTTATAGCCTAATACCTTTGAACAAGGTCCTGGATGGTGCTGGCCTATTGAAAGCCATATCTTAGAATATTGAGTGACCATGAAGTAGGATACGGGAAGATAACAACAGCGATGGCAAGCGGAGCTGCATCACTTCAGGGCATTCTAGGTCATTGACCAAGATGAACCCAAACATGAGGGAAGTCTTGCATTATATCACATGCAAAAAGATTGGTCGTTGGACAGAATGAAGAACAATGTCATACATTCACCCCAGTACAGACATCTGGGCCTAAATCCATTGTTTTTTGCTCCCCATGCCATTCCAGTTTGAACCCAGCCATATTCAAATCAGTCTTGACCCTGCACCCAATGGGAACCGTCCAGCACGAACTGCCGGACCAGGTCCTCCCTGGACTGGAAACAAGCATCCTAGAACTGGTTTCAGGGTTTCACCCCATATCAGCCAGGAAAGCTGGACTACAGTGGCATGGAGAGCACGGGACGCACATCTGGACATAACCAGCCCATAGGGTGACAAATGCAAAAAGAACATTTGATGGAGAGAATGCAGAACAATGTCATACATTCACCCCAGTACACAGATCTGGGCCGAAATCCATTGTTTTTTGCTCACCATGCTGTTCCAGTTTGAACCCAGCCAAATGCAAAATCAGTCTTGGCCCTGCGCTCAATGGGAACAATCCAGCCAGAGCGGTCAGGCCAGGTCACCCCAATTCATAGGAAAGCTGAACTTAGCCTACTGATCAATCTTCAGCTTTATGGCCTAATAGCTTTGGAAAAGGTCATTGACGGTGCTGGCCTATTGAAAGCTATATCTTAGAATATTGGGTGAACATAAAGTAGGATATGGGAAGGTATGAACCTCTCACCTTTGAAACTGCGGGTGCCCACCACGCATTTTGCCGAGTGAAGGAGCCGCTGCCGCCCAGACGAGCAGCAGGCCGAAGTCAGGCAGCTGCTGTGCCAGACTGTGGGCGGGGCATAATCCCGAAGAGGCGCCTGTGAGACGGTGCGGGGCTCCCGTGAGCCGGTGGGAGCCCCGGTGCGGGGAAGTAAGGGAGTACGGGAGCCTACCCCGCTTCCAACAGCCCCAGAAAAGAGAAGTCCCAGGTTCCACAAGTGGGCCCGGATGAAGAGAGGCGGCCGGAGTCGGCCGCAACCAAGAGATACTCCAGGCGGGGCTCCCGTAGTGAAGAGGGAGTCCCGCGGGCAGCTGCAGTGTGACCGGGCAGAGTAAGATATCGCCTATCCCGGCGAGTGCTAAATTTCCGATTGGTCCGCCGTCGCAGGCCACTCCAACGTGTGGGGACAGTTTCCTTAGTGAGTGAGAGCCCCAGAGGGCCACAGTTCTTTAGGGGCATAGAGGCAAATTGACGGTGCCTGGGCGGTCCCGCAGGAGAGCGGGCCATCCCAAAGATAGTGGCATGTTTTGAGAGCCACGTGCGGGCACAGACGTGCCGGGCCCCCCTTTTGGAGTAATGTCACAGCTGCACTGCCGTAGCGGGCAGCTGCCACGTGGGCACAGTTGTTCGTAGGGCCCTGAGGGACCCATGCCCATTTGGCCACCTTGTGCAAGAGAGTCCCTGAGAGGAACAGAAGAGGCACAGTGGTGCCAGGCCTTATCTGATTTACAGCTGTTCAGCACTTAGTGCCAGCTGCCACGTTTAGGCCACTGTTCTTTGGGGGCATGTTTTGAGAAAGGAGTGAGATGCACTCCTTTGCCCTAGCGCAATGGCGCACTTTGGATTCCACTGCTAGGCAGCAGCCCTGACATTCTGGAAACAGGGCAGCCAGGGTGACTGAGGTTATTAGGGCGCCAGGCCCTAATGTGATTTTTGTGGTGCTAGGAAATTTGATTCATGTACTATGATTTACGCACCCTGTTTTATGCATAATGTGTTTGTGTGAGGTTATTGTCTAATGCGTTTAGACTTATGAGGGTACTGCAGAATAGGTTTATGTGTGTGAGGTTATGGTCTAATGCGTTTAGACCTAAGAGGTTAGACTGACGAGGTTGGCACACAATGGATTTGGTGCCTAATGTGATGCTGTGGTTTATTTTACAGGATGATGCGGAGTACAGTGGTTACAAGTGATCACTGGTTGTACGTTTATGATATGTCTTACTTTTACTAAGTTCACTGTGTCATGGTTCGACAGTGGTCCAGTGGGCCCTGTCAGGTGTAAATAATCCCTTGTAGATATGACCTAGTGCCAGATGGCACGATGTATATTATGTGTTTACTATTCTAATGTGTTATGAGAATACAAAGGCTATTTTTGATATAACCTTGTGTGGAGTTCCTTTTGTGGAGTGCCTGGGATGTTGTTGCTGTGTGCGTGTGCAAATTTACACATGGCCTCCGGGATAAGTCTGACTGCTCGTGCCAAGCTACCAAGAGCGTGAGCAGGGGTTATCTTTGGCATGTAACTCACTTGCCCCGACTAGAGTGGTGGTCTCGGCCTGGCTTTGGCGCAAGCCTTAGCCAACCAGAAATCCCATTTCTAACAGCGCTGTATTACAAGACATCATAGCAGGTCAGGCTTCCCAAGAAGATATCCCATAAGGGGAGCCCAAAAGTCCCTCGGGCAAGAGGCCTCCGGTAGTTACTCCGCGTAAATATCCAATTGGTCCCTACAGTAAACTAAATTACGGGTCCACTTCTTCAATGTCGAGACTGTTTTAGCCCCCCAAAACTGCACCACAGCCCACTTAGCAAACAGAGTGGAAATGGCCACCAGCCACCTGTTCCATGATTTAAGATGCTGTACCCAGCCCAGCAGACAGATAGCAGGCATATACTCAACAGGTTCCATCACAACATCCGTGAGCACTATTGTGACCTGCACCCAAAAGTTATGTATACCAGCACAGTTCCATGCTAGGTGCAAAAAATCCCCGCCAGCCTGCCCAAAGCGCACGCAGCACGCACTGTCCCATAAGCCAAATCTGTGCAGCTGAAGTGGGGTATAGCAGAGCTGATGTAAGTATTTGAACTGGATTATGTGGAGAATGCAGTTCGCAATCAGCCGCCCAGTCAACACACCGCAGAGTTTCCAGTCATCAAGCGACAGCGAGGTGCCCAATACAGTCATCCACTTAGTATAGGAGGAGGACTCTATGAGATCAGTTTCCCTAAGGGACATGTTGTATCATTTTGTTATCAAGCCCCCACGTTCGGCCCCGCTAGCACTGCCTGCAGTGCCCATAGCATGCACGGCTCGGCCGGGTACGCGGGGTAAATGTCTCTAATTGCTACCCGCACATAGGTAAACCCCAGCATGAGACCCGCTCTGTGGCAACTCTGCAGCTCCAAGAGCGCCTGGAACTGGCCCCGATTACATAAATCCACAAGACTAGTAATCCCCACCACTCCTAGTGCCTTTGAAGAGGCTCGTTCCCGTGCAGCTGTTATGTCCAGATGTGTCGCTAGCGGTAACATTGGGGCATAGAGCTAGTCCAATTTCGCCCGTTTAGCAAGGGTATCCATACCGTGCAGTGAACAAGGCTAATTTCACACCGCACTCCCCCTCCCCATTAGGGCAGCTGCAACCAGCGTCATCGGGAGTACAAAGTCCGCCTTGTTGGCCGTGTGCGGTTGAAACCTCTGTGGATAGTACCAGAAATGAGCACCCTGCACCTGAGTGCTTAAGTAATACAAGCGCAAATCAGGGACCTCAAAGCCACCTCGCTCGAACGGCTGCACCAGCACCCCCCAGCTATAATGGGGCTTCCTACCCCCCAAACAAACGTTAGCAGAGCCGACTGCAGCGTATTAAACAGTGCAATGTTCAAACAGATAGGGATGTTAACAAATACAGAAGATTGGGTAAAAAGGTTATTTTTATGACCGCAATGCAATCTGCGAGTGAAAGAGGTAACCTAGCCCAGCGAGCAGCCTGATCTGTAATGGTGTTGACACTACGGATTAGCAGAGATCACTACATCAGGGTCTCTATGGAGCCATATTCCTAAGTACTTTACCGGGTCGAACGACCACTGCAAGGGAAAATATAGCTCAATCTCCTCTGTCCCAGCAATCAACAGAAACACTGTGGATTTAGCCCAGTTGATGCCTAGGCCCGAGAAGCGTTCAAATTGAACATATGCTCTCAGTAGTTCCGACAAGTATGTGGCAGGCTCACGTACATAGAGCATCATATCATCTGCATACAGTGACACAAGTGGTTGAAATGTTGATTGCAATCCTGTTGGGGGCAGGACGTGGCTTCAATCCAAAAATCTGCATATGCACTCGTTATGCTAATGAGTTGTGCTAATTTTCAGTGGAATAAATAAACATGCAAAGCTGGTTTACAGTGAGAAATTAACATTGTGATTCACAATGAAGGTCTTGAGAGCTATGAAAATAGATGATTTAGCTCAACTATACATAGGTAAGTGAAAGGGTATAGCAATTTGCCTGGGCTATTTTTAAGGTGTATGTGTTCATCTGCAAGGGCAAAATGCAATCACTCAAAATGAAGGCTAACAATGGCTGGAGTGGTCTAGTATATACCTTCTTCTAGGGTGCGAGGTACTATAACTGGAGTGCCATGTTAACAGACCAACTGGTGAAGGAGTGGTGAATGGGATCCCCTATACATGTATTTTCCGATAAATTTTTGGGGGAACACATGATGCTGGCAACCTCATTGAAAGAAAAAAGAAAAAAAAAAAAGACATGTCGGATGTAAACATAGTAAGGAAAGGAGAAACAGAGGGAAAAGCAGAGTTTGACAATTGAAGGCAGCCAAATGTACAAACCTCAGTATGTTTCCAACAAGCAAGGTTTGCATGGTATATAAACTCTAATCGCAGCCTAAGCACCATGGAACAGGTTGTTCTTGTGAAATAAAAGGCATAAACGATAGTTCAAGAAGCATACAAAGAATATGGTGAACAATTAATCTTGACAATATTTGTATGGTCAGTTAAATTGTCGAACTATAAAGTTTAACCAAAAAGGTCTTCAATCATAGCAATAAACGGATGCAAATAGTACATAGAACATGCATATACAACACATCAAGTGCACTGTTAACATTGAATGCTTCTTAAAATATGTTGTAGTTGAAGCAATATAGCAAAGACAAGGAGACAATGGACGGAACGCTAACACTTTCTGGACACTCTCCCCTAGTCACAGATCTGGGTTGATTCCATCATCATTCTTTAACTCACTTTGCCACCCCAGTTCATACCCAGCCATTTGCAAATCAGGCTTGACCTTATGCCTTATGGCAACAGCCTAGCCCTAACTGCCAAGTCAGGTATTCCCTGGACCAGAAACAAGCATCCTAGGACCGGTTTTGGGGTAACACCCCTCACAGCCACGCTAGCTTGAATCCAAGGGCAAAGTAAGGGGAGGATCTGGCCTGACAGCTCAGGATGGACTGTTCCCATGGGGAACAGTGCCAAGACTGATTTGCACATGGCTAGGTCCAAAATGGAATGACATGGTGATCTGTGACTGGAGGGTTGATTCAGCATTCCATCCATCATCTGTTCTTTTGAATTTGTCATCCCAAGTGGGGAGGGTATGTCCAGACGTGGGTCCTGTGCTTGCTATGCCACTAGATTCAAGCTAAAATCCTGGCTGATGAGGGGTGAAACCCTGATACCGGTCATAGGATGCCGGTTGCTGTTCGGCTGGACTGCTCCCACGGGGAACAGGGTCAAGACTGATTTGCATATAGCTGGGTCCAAACAGGAATAGCGTGGCGTTTAAAAAAAACGATGGATTTAACCCAGACTTAAACAAATCTGTGACTGGGGCAGAATGCACGAACGAATCACATTCTGTCCCTCGTCTGTTCTTTTACAGCCGAAGCAATATAGCCGTAGTCTCCAAACTCAGTATGCATGGCAACTGCACCGATAAATATAGATTTAATAAATAAAAGGGAAGAAAAGAGAAAGTGGGGAGAAAGAAAACAGGAGAAAAGGCAAAACGGAGTTCGACGATCACGTGCCGTGACTTGGAAGGATGCTTTCGGGGTCAAAAGCATCAGGAATGTCACGGACATAAAACTGGGGTCTGATTTTGCTTTAGTGCAAATAAACTGTAAAAGACTGAGTAATCACAGAAATCGGCCAATTCAATACACACACACTATGCAATCCGTGTTGCTCGCAGCACAAGGAAACTCCCACTCGCGCGCGAATCGAAGCACTTCGGTAGGGACCTTCGGAAGAGGACAAGCGCAAAGAAACAATGACACGGGTACGGACCGAGTGGCTTACGGTAACCAATCGAGCCAAAGAAACTTGGCGTGGGGGACCAAGTAGTAGTTTAATCACATCGACTGAGCTTCTTTGCCTTCTACTCACGAACACCGATGAAAAAGGACACTCGGGTGCGTATCAGACCGTGGCGCAGGCTAAAAAACACTCACAGTCAGTAAAGAGTCGACATCTCTGCACTCTCGTTAGATTGACCGCCCGCTCTGTCGTGCAGCAGCTAAAATAACGCGACAAAGTCATGTGCACTGTACGGGGCCTCACAACAAATGAACAACTGTTAACAGTTCCCTTGGCCAATCAGGTACGCAACTGTGCATTGGTGTGTCTCCTCAGCCAATAAAACGTCCGACATGAAGACCACAAGCCAATCCTATGAACGTGATTCCCCTATGCCAATACAAGATCGTTACACTTATCCACAACACCGTTGAGTATGTATCCACTTATCTGATTGGCGGCGAGCCCTTTCGGTTCCGCAAGTCCTGACCCGGCTCGCCATAATTACGGGACATAGGACGTCCGTTAAAGGAGTAGTTTTTGGCAACGGATTTCGGTCTCATATAACCGACTGTCCAGGGAAACTTTGCACAGGGGTCACCCTAAGCCTAGATGGGTGAGTGAGTGTTGGCGGAAATTGCGAAGGGCATGAGGGTATAACTACGCGGTCCCGCCCCTCTACTCATACATTCGTACCACAACTGTCCCACGCACACACCTGCTGCCTCACGTACACTTCTCATACCTTTCTTGTGTCATTTCCGCTTCTTCTACCTGACGCTCATTGTTTGCCTCCGGTAACAACCACCCTGCCTAACGCAGCCCCATTGAAACACTTTAAGTAAAAATAAAATATTCACCTGGCAATCGTTCTCGCACTAACACCGCACATTAGCCTGGCCAGACACATCCGTGTTTTGGACCTATTCACACACTAATGCAAAATGTACATAAATAGTATAATAACAAGTAAAATTGTTGCTAAAGTAAACATATTGAATGTATAAAACCACTCTTTTTTCTGTGTTGGTTGTTTTCGTTTGCAGACTACTTCGAATTCCGTATAGTTTGCTTAATCTGGGTGCTCCCATGTGGTAGTGTTTTCCCTGGGTCTCTGTCAGTGACCCTCTGTCCCCTCATTCGTATCTTTGTTCCCTTATTTGTATCCATTGTCATGCCCTTGTTCTTGGCATTCCCTTCTGCGTGTTCCTTTGTGTGTTTCCTGTTCTTGCATCTTCAGTCCCTCCACGAGTGCACATCATCCTGTCACTGTAAATAAGGCATTCAGTTCTTATGTCCCACCACGTTTGCCTTTCTGCCTTTCTGCTCTTTAACTCTTTCCTTCCATGGGACCGCGTCTTCTTGCTCTGCCGTTCTCTCCGTTTTAAGAGATGTGTGTCACCCTGCTTGGGGGCCATCTCCGTACCATTCCTCGTTTGTTTACCGTGTCTCTCTTGTAACTTTATTGCGTGTTCGCGAAGATTGATTCTTTTAGACCTTGAGTTAGTGTTTGCCCAGATCCATGTGGGTATCTCGTTGTCTATGTACTTTTAATCCTGTCTCTTAATTAATGTCAGTCTTGTTCATGTGACAGTTTCCCCTGTCCATGCGTCGATATCTCTCTTTCACGCTTTATCTGCCCATTTCGGCTTGCCTTTCTCAGAGTGTCCAACAAACTCAAGAGCAACCCATATGTCCTTGTGAACTGGGTATAGCTAATCAGCCAATTTACTGTTGTTCACAAGGATCTCAGATCAAATTGTCGAAATATTTTTAACAAGGTATTACTGTCTTGCAGCGATTTAAGCAAAATGAGCACACAATGTAGTTAATATGCTTATATAGCGCATGAATGCCGTGGCGTCTTGGCGCTGGGTGTGTGGACAGGAATGGTGCACTATGGTTGATGGAGGCGTATGCAGATGTAAACAGCAAGGTTTTCAAGCTCTTCCTGGTAGGCCAGCAATGGGACGGTAGTTTTTTGGTTCATTGGGGTCCAGATTAGATTTCTTCAGAAGAGGTGTGATCAATACTGTTTTCCAGGTTTCTGGGTAGTAGCCAGATTCCAGGACTTGGTTTAGGAGGGGGTGAGATTGTCACAAATCTTGTGGGTAGCCTGATGCATGATAAGGGGGGGGCAGGGGTCGGTAGTGAGCCGGTTTTTATGGAAAGCCAGAGTTTTTGTGCTTCCTCGCTGGTTATTGGCTGGAAGCGGGATAGTCTACAGTGGGTGGGTCCCATTGGTACTTTTATGTCCTAAGGTCTTAGGGTAGTTAGGAAGTCATTGTAGATTCCTTACACCTTGTCTTGAAAGTAACCAGGGGGTTTATTGCACAAGGTTGGATCAGGCTTAAAGGCATTGTCCTGTTGCAGTTAGTCTAGCATGTTAACAGATTTAAACAGTTCCTTTGTGGAATTATCAGCCTCCTTTATTTTGGTTGTAAAAACAAGTTTTTTTGCGGCAGTGTTTGTCTCCTTATATTGTAGAATAGCAAAGTTATATGTGGATTTCATCGGGGTGTTGTAGTCTTATCTCCAGAGGGGCTCAGCTCTTCTGCAGTTGATTTTTAGGCGTTTGAGCTCTGGGGTATACCAGGGTGATGATGTCTTGACTCTCTTTACTGTTACTAGTTATTTGGGTGCAACCTGATCGGCTGCTGACAGTAACCAGCCAGTAAACTGCAGGGCTGCTGCGTTGTTGCCTGTTTCTGGCGTAGCAGGAAAATGGTCAAGGGCCAACTCAAAGTCACTACCCTTGACTTTGTTCCAGCGTCTGATGTGTACCTTAGATGATTTAGCTTGAGTACAGAGATGTGGCTGCGTAACTCTGATGTTAAAATAAATAGCCTTGTGGTCTCTCCATGGCAGGGCTAACAGGTTAGTCAGAATAATATCAGGATTCCTTGTAAAAATCCCATCTAATATCTGTCATGCCTGGCCTCTAGATTATCCAGTAATCTAATCGTGTCAGAGTTATTTTTGGATTCTAGATGGTAATTAAAATCCCCAAGGATTGTAAGGAAGTGGGGGTCAGTGTATGACTCCAAAAGCGTCAAGAGGGCTTTGGTAAAGGCTGCTTTAGTACCAGGCGGACGGTGGATTAGTATCCCCTGGAATGACGAGAGGTTATTTAGCTTTATGCAGAAATGCAATGCTTCTGCAGGCAGAGCAGAGATCGCCTCCACGCGTACGGTTAAGTGATCACGATAAATATACGCTATGCCCCCCCTCTGCCTTTCTCCCTGTCCTGTGGGAGGAAAGCATAGTCTACTGGTAGAGCGATATTCCAGTCTGGCGCTGATGTGATATCAGTCCAGGTTTCAGTCACGAAGACTAAGTCTGGTGTAGTGAGTTGGATTAGATCTTCCAACCCGTGTTTATGCTTGACTGTGGAACGGGCATTTAGTAGAAGACACTTGGCGAACGCCATAGATGTTGCCTTAAAGCATTACATTTAATATTTTCTTTTAACTTATACTAAGTAATTGACTTCAAAGAACACATATGACTAGAGAATAAACAGCCCCACAAAACAGTTCTTATGCAACACTCACTTCAGCCGAAGTAAGTGCTTTTTATTTTCAATTGTAGTTTAAGAAATTAGAAAAGTGTTGTAAACTTATACTGTGTATTGACACTATTTACACATATATCTTTGAAAATTCGTGACTTATGTGACCCCAGTGGAGTGACCATAACAGTGAATATAGCTGCAGTGACAATTCTTAAAAAGGGGAGTTGGTTATTGGAGTAGAAAGGATGTCCATAAAGGTTTCAGAGTAAATCATAGGTACTAGAGTGTGTTCTAGTGTTTCTTGGACTATCCTTTATCAATTGTCGACGACGTTTCAACCATCTATCGTTACGGGGTCTCTTCAGGACAGAGATTCTGGGGGCCTTGGCACTTCAGTTATGCCGGTGGTATAATTTAATATAGTCATCTAACATTAATTTTCAGAATAGGGTACAGTCTGTGTGGTCTTCCCATGGATAGACTACCCTCCGTGGGCGTGTTCTTTCCAGATAGAAGGGTTAATGACACCATGCTTCTGTATTTGACCTAACGGTGTGGCAGATTGGTTGGGGTATTCAAATTAACCCAACACGTGGGATAACTGTAAATCCGGTATCTAATAAACGGAGACGGTTGCACAGATGAAACTTCCAGCAGCCAGGATCATGCTTGCTATTCGCATAGCGAGCCTCATCCCAGTTGCTGGAATTTTCTTCGACAATTGATAAAGGATAGGTATTTTTCTAATTTCTTAAACTACAATTGAAAATAAAAAGCACTTCGGCTGAAGTGAGTGTTGCATAAGAACTGTTTTGTGGGCTGTTTTCTCTCTAGTCATATATGTTCTTTGAAGTCGATTACTTAGTATAACTTAAAAGAAAATAATAAACGTAATGCATATTTTCTCTGTGTCACCATGATGTTGTCTCGAAGTTCAGGATTTGTGTGATTCTCGGACCTTCCTCTTGTCTCCCTGTTGTCTCATTGTTTCATGTGCTTGTCCCTCCCTGTTTATTTTTCTTCAGTCTTTGTTTTTCCCAGTCGCCATTACCTTCGCCTTGCCCTGTGTGCCTCTCTTTGCTCGAATTTACTCTTTCTCTGTTTCTGCACATGTGCATCCCTTCTCCAGTGTCTGCTCATCGTTATCCCTAATCTCCGTGCTTCCTTGCCCTTAAGTCTGCGTCTTCCCAACCCTATGTCTGTTCTCTGTGTCTCCATTCCCATATCCCCATTTGTATCGCCATATGTGCCTCCTTATGTCTCTTTTATTGTGCATCTCTATTCCTTGTCTGTGTCCACATCTTCCTGTTCACATTTTTGTTTCTCTGACCAATTGTATGTCTCTCGTTATTGTTTGGTGGCTGTTTCCTTGTTTTTTATTTTGTTGTTTCCTTTGGCCCCTTAACTATGCCTTCGTGGCCACGTGTTCGTGCAACCATTTTAGATATTCATATCTGCATCTGATAGTGTTCGTGCCTTTTCTTTTTGATTTCCTGTGTCAAAATTTGGATGGGGCCTCTAGACTCCCAATTCTACTTTAATAGTTTATTTCAAATAAGGAACTTCTGGTTCAGTGTGCCTGTGCATTCATATGGTGTGTGTATGGCCCCCTCTCCACGAATTATTATACCATATCCATTGGGTTAGAAATGCTGGCACATTATAATTCACATTGTTTCGTCACATGCAAGAAGATTAAAGAGAGAGCTCTGAACTGCACAGCAAAGAATAAAACAATTTAACAGGTATCCCGCTGCACCTACTCATTAGTTTCTGAATCTATTGTATCCTCTAATATGTTATTTAACATTGTAAAATATACAGTGCCAGCATTTCTAACCAAATCTATTTCCTTCTGGTTTCCTATTGCCTTGCCCTTCTGCCTGTGCGTCCCCGTCTGTGCTTGGCTGCCCAAGCTCCTTGTTGTGTCTCTCTACCTCCAGTGCCGTATGATGTGGCATTGCGCCATATCGATGTAGTACGGTATGGTATAGAGCAATGGGTGGATGGTTCTGTGTGAGAAGTGTCAAGCTTAGGTGTGAGATTGGGTAAAACGTTTGTGTGGTATGGTGTCTATTAAGGTATTTTGTGGAATAGAGTTTAGGCATGAAGTGCAGTCTTAATTGTTGTGTAGTCATATGGTGACGTTTTGTGCTGTATGGAATAGTGTGATTTAAATCCTACACTTTGTACTAAACTCTTTTATGAAGGTTTCAATATGCTGATTTAAGCGTCGGCTAGGTTGCTTCAATCCTGATGATTGCTAATAAACTATTGTAGCAAATTCATCTGCCTATTCTAAGGCGCTGTAACTCCGCCTGGGACCTTGTTCTCATCAATTTAACTCCAAATGAAAAAAATAAAAATAATAACCAACACAGTGTTTACTTGTGTGGTGTGATAAATAATTTTATGTTGCGGTAAGGCTGTGATGCGTTGGTATATTGTGGTGTAAAGTGGCGTTTGTGTTCTGTTTTGTTGCAGGCTCATGGGGCAGTATAGATAGGGCAGACAAAGGAATCCGACCAGCGGGACTTGACTTCTCAACAGGGATTCCCAGAATCTTTCCTCCTGACAAATATTGCTTGTGCACTTGGCCTTTTTGAATGATCTAATGTGCAGCACAATTGTAAAACCCAATAATAGTTTTTCAAAGTGGTTTGGGCCTTTACAAATTCAAAGACAGTCTTTGGGTCTGATTATGAACCCTCTTAAAGCATGAAACATTTATGCAGGCAAATGTAGGTTAGTTTGCAGTGTTCCAAATGCTCCATGATTAGGCAGTCATCTGGTAAATTCCAGTCTGCAGTTAGTTTGTTGTTTCAGAAAACGTGAAGTCAGAGTCAAATATTACATTTCTTTAATTTGTGTTTCACACCCTAAGCTGTCTCCATGGGGGTGGGTCAGTTTGCACACATCACCACTTTTTATATCAACCTAGTCTGTAGTCAGTAATGGACATTTGAATGCAGTACCTGTTTTTACAGTGGCTCACTTTTTACACATCACCCTTTTCCAAAATAGCCCAGTTTACATACACCCTACTTTCTCCTAAAATGTTCCAGATTGCACACATAATCAGTTTCCATAAGTAACAAGCCTGCACAAATTGCTCAGTTCCATGAATCCCCAGTTTATGCATATTTCTTTTTCCCAAAGTATCCCGCTGCACACATATTACCTATTCCATAATATTCCAGCCTGTACATATTACTAATTTTCATAATATACCAGTTTGTACATTTTACTTGTTTCTATAATTTCCAATTTGCACACAATTCAATTACATTTTATTATGATATGGAACTCCGACGGAGGTCCACATAATGCAATATCAGAAATACCAAATACAACTTTACATAACACATTTAAAAATACATCATAATTAGATACAACTCATCAGTAGAATTCAAATCTTGGACACTCTTCGCAACTGTTATTTGATTGACATTTTGTATGTACAAACAACTTGATTCATTAATAAATATTTAAAAAATCAATACAAAATTGAAAAAACTTGTCAAAAGCCATTTCATTAGGAGGAAACATTAAACACTTACGGATCTCCGATACAGATCACAAGTTATAATTAAAGAACAATGGCCTGAGAAAGTGATGAAGTGCATTGTACAACACAAAACATGCAAGTATTACAACCTGTTTCATTCATGTTACTTATTAAAAAACTATATAAAAAATTGAAATTTCTTATCACAAGCCATTTCATTATATGGAAACATTAAACACTTGCGGGCCCCCTATACAGATCGGATGTGTTATTTAAAGAACAGTGGCCATTGTGCTACAAAGGACATGAAATATTACATGATTAGGATCTTGAATATGCAACTGCCATAACTCACAGATTTTCTCCTTCTTTGGAACTTTATCCCAAATGCCAGTGATAACACGTAAGGTGACTATATCCATTCTCATCAATAGGATCAGTCTTCGAATCCCATGAGGGATATTTCAGATAATTTGCACACGGTTCCTGCTTCTGTAATAGCTGTGATTGTACATTTCACCTGTTTGGATAATGTGCCAGTTTCATATACTACTCCTACTTCTTCTGCTCCCTACCAGCCCAGTCTACCTATTCTTCCCTCCTCCTGGGGTCTATTTCTCTACTTGGATTTGTCTGCCACTTCCAGAAAGAAGTCAACTATTCTTCTGCTAGTTCGGGATGGGATCCCAAGTTATTGCATCTGTTAGCTCCTTCTCTGCTCAGAGGAGCAGCTGCGACCCACTAAAAGCTGCTACATGCTCAACACAAACTGACTTTGTGTCCCACTAAGTTCCAGTTAATAAGGCATTCTGCTAATCCTACCTCATCATGTGGCCTCGCGGTGTCTTAACTAGTGCCCACTTTAAAGGAATGCATGTACACTTTAGAGGCTAACAGCTCCTTAAAAGTGTGTGTTGGGATGCGGGCCTAATGCAGACTTGAGCGAGACTTCTACCAATACACACAATCTTTTCTTGCACCAACTCCATGGGTGTACCCCATCACAAGGCAACTTTGAATGTTTACATGGGTTTGTGCTGTTTAATTAGTTGGAATACACATTTGTTAAGTTATAGGGAGGTTTTGTTCTTTTTTTATCAGTTGGAATACAAATGTTGTAAGTTATAGGGAGTCATTCGTTTAGTACAGTAGCTCTTGATATTTCACAGGTCTGTTCTTTATATATACATTTGCGTTAAAAGGCTAGCTATACTAAATAAAATATGTCCAGATACATCTGATAGTTGTATGCAGGTTTTTGCCACATCCTCATTATTTTGTTTAAGGAAGACGGTGTCTGACCTCTGAATGTCTTTTTCCTTCCTTTTAGAATGTATCAGTGAAACTATGGTTTGAGGAGCACAAGAAAACATCTTAGAACCTCTTGAGGACACAGTCATGTTGGAAGGACTGGTGGCCTGGGTACTCAACACCTACCTGGGCAAATACGTGAACAACCTCAACACAGATCAACTCTCTGTTGCACTTCTCAAAGGTATTGTCTTCATATTGACAACATTGTATATTTTCTCAAGGCTTATAAGGGTAGCCAATGAATATGAGTCTAAAACATCTTATAATTATGAAAGACATCATTATTGAAGAAATGGATATATTCAAAGTAGATAATTATGACCTTGTGGGTACTGAGATGGCTAAGGGTTGCTAAAATATCCTTTTGTAAACCTCAAACAATTCACTAGTGTTCATTGAACGTTTAAGTTAAAGTTAGTTATGTTCCTAAAGATGTATGGTAAGTGTAAACACATTTATTTAAAATTGAATGCTCCCAGTTTACATACCTTTTATCGGACTACTCAAAGTTGTATGTTTATACGGTACAATGGGTGGAATTTTAATACCGCCAGACTCAGTTTTCAAATAACAATAACACATTGTTAATTTGGATCATTAGCTACCTTCACCATAATTATTTCTTCACAAGCACAGAAAAAGGCATTTGCATTTGTGGGGATGTTAATGGTCCCTGCATGTTAAATAGACATGCACCGGTTCCCCGGAGTTACCCACCTGCTAGTGAATCTGGTATCCTGACTTTCCCTTGGCCCAACACCAAAATAACCATACATGCCCAGGATTTGCACCCAAAATTTACCTCGAGACCCAGAGCCTGCCTCTGAGGTTAAGTGTGGCGCACCAAAAGCTTGCTCCCCTTATACGACACAAGGCTGCTGTCTGTGTCCCTGTGACCAGTACAGTGATTGATGGGAGCAGCATACCGTTTTCCGAACCCTTAGTGCTTGAACAGGCCATTTTTTATGTTACTAAATAGAACGTGACATCGAGTTGCCCTCTTGTGTGTAGGTCCGCTCATGTCACACCCTGACCCTATTATGACTTCCCAGTGTGTATGTCGAGTGCATGTTGTGTGTACAATGCTTGCAGGCAGAACTCCATAGTAGTTATGAATATATATATTCCATAGAAGCCAGCGGCGTCCATACAGAGGAAGTACATTGTCTGCATTCCCGAGCTGCAGGGTGTAACCTCAGACACTGAAGTGTGTAGGGAATGAGACAGGGCTGCCTATTAGAAATTCTTTGTGACCTGTTTAGAAGATGATTGCTGATTAGTCCTTCAAGAATACTGCTATTTGGGTATGGTATGGGAATGGGGAGATTCGCCAGATTCTGTTGATAGAAGGAGAGGAGTTCCTGGGCAGTACCTAGGTCCTTCATCTTCCCACCCAGGAAGGCTGATGACAGCTAAGTGCATTAACTAACCTAAACAAGTTCATGAACCGTAAACAGTAAAAAACCCACTTGCTACACTTTTCCCCCAGAAGTATCTGTAGCCTTGTCGTAACTCCATGCAAAAAGAAAACCAAAGCGCAAAGAATGGCAGTTATACACCAACATTAAACTCTTATAACAGCTAACTAGAGGAGTATAGATGGTTGAAGATTATAAGTAAGAACACTCCATAACTAAAAGATTGTCTCAGTGATGTTCAAAATGAATTGCCCCATGCCATGTCAGGAGCATAAGTTCAAATGAATGGAACCCCATCCCATTGGGGTGTAGTCACATCATTCGGTTTCTACAAAATACATAGACTGACAAATGTTGGGGATAGAAAATGTAGATATAATGGTGCCATGCCTGTATACCACATCTGTCAGAGAGGTTTCTACGTTAGATACCCTTTAATGGGAGTCCGAGAACCGGGTTGTCCCTTTCTTTTTCCCTGGATGACCGAAAGTGGGGCTGAATCGTTTCCTTTTCTTGCTTCTATGTCGCCTGCCTCTGGGCTATACTTCTATATTGCCTGTCCGTGAACTGGACTGAAGCTGTGTCTTATGCTTCAAGGAACGATCTTTCCTTTCAGCTGCTTAGTCCTACGCTTCTTCAGGAGTGTTGAAACAAAGTTCTTAATATGAGATTTTCATAGCACGCCATTTCTGCTTCACTACTTCATATGTTTTTCTCTGCTGTTGCACTTGGTGAGTATAATCAAAATATATCTCATTTCCCAACGAATCAAAGCAGACTTGGCCCCTGCATGGGGCCATTTTGAGGATTTTGTTGTAATCTTTGCAATTAGCTTACATCTTTATGATTAAGGTTTCTAGCAGTGATTGGTTACAACATCGATTCTGGGTTGGGTCTCTTAGTGAGGGCGTGATAAGCTCTTTTTGTGATGAAATTGAGTTAGCTCTTGTTTGTTGTTACCAGAGTGGGTACCTTGTCCTCAAATATTTGTTCTGCTTTCGACTTCCTTAGTGATATCCAGCAACCAGATGTTTTACCTTCAGGCTAATCCCTTTGTGGTGAGGGGAACTGTAGAGCTGAGTTCCTTCTCAGTGTCTTCCAGTCTTAAAACCTTTCCTTTCAAAACACCTTCAGCCTGTCTCCTGGATTGTTGAGGTATTGGCTTAGGAAATGGAGTACAATGAACTTGCACAATTACCCATTTTTCCTCGATTATAGAGCATTGTAGGACTTGTGAGTGGCCTGCAGAGTGACTTAAGCTGAAGAAGGTGGACTTCCTCCAGTTCCTTCATCAGCGGACAGCTCAGTGACCCCACCAGTCACATGTGATCCTATGGCTCTGCCCATGCACATTTATCCATCTTCCCCTGTTTGTTTAGGAGTACAGTTATGTCTTTCACTATTGTGTCAGCCTGTTTGTTATGTGCGGCAATGACCATTCACCCCCTTCTGAAATTTGAGAGAACGATCAGGTTGATCAAAAGTGATTGGTTGCCCAAAAGATTTGGATACTCCTAGGGATGAATTGAATGGCGCTGAGGAGAAATCGCCTTATCTTACAGTGTAGCAGACAACAATGACCACCTTCAGCAACAATCTTGGTCTGCAAATCATTCCTTAATTTAGGCCTGCCTTGCAGAATTGTGTATATACCACTGGTGCACTGTCAGGCTCCCCTACTGGGTATGCATGCCCTCTTGTAACAATACAGTCAAAGTCCCTTACTTGGACATTAAGTCTATGTGCAAAAGAAATCAACTGTAGACTGTGCTTAATTTGAGCCAGTGGTTGCCGGTGGTTGCACAGGCACGTATTTTTCCTCATTGGAGGGGGGAAGCACACAGCTCATAAAGACAAAGAAAAAGAAAATAACCGGCACAAAGGGAAAACAGGAACCTGCAAGAGTAAGATGAACAACCAGGGAGTGTCTGGTAGTGGATTAAAGAGGCAGGTTTAAAACTGCTCAGCCATGGTATTCAGCATGCAGACTTTTAATTACCCCTGCTGGCGGCTCCTGACCTGGGCTTTGGGCCCTGGTACTCTTTTCTTTACAAATTAAGCTCTTTGAAAATTAAACACTGAAATAGATCTGGACAAAGTCTCCTCCCTCTCACACACTGTCGTTGTTGTAGGGTTCCATGGCCCATCATAGAAGGGGAGGGCAACACGGCAGGTGCCTAGCATGCCCGGGGGTAGCCCACAATGTGTGTGCTGACGTGGGACTAGTCCCTGCTCACAGTAGCGGTCCTTATTAAGCTGGTGGGTGTCATAGGCTCCCAGATCAGAAAGTGGTCCCCGTCATGATTTCCTAGTTGGATGAGCTTCATGGGGAAACCGAGTCATCTTGAATCAAGGTATGTGCTGTTAAAGTGGTTATGATTGTATGAGTAGGAAGGGCAAAAGTTTTGGCAGGGGAACGATGTTCGAGGTAACAAGAAGGTTGGGACAAGTATACTGGGTGTTTAAATTAGGAGGAAGGAAAGTAACGCGGCTGATGTCGATTGTGATGTTGGGAGGGGCACAGTTTACTGAGGTAAGGGATGCATTAGCGGGAAAGCGCGAGTCACAGAGTGAATGCAATGGGAGGGATGTATACAGTTTTGAAAGGCAAACACCAGGTTTAACAGGGTCTAACACTATTTTTTTAAAATATTTACAGCGAATCCCTGATGAAGGGCGATAACGGAGCCCGAAATGCATTGGATATATGATTCATGATTACTATTGATAAAAGTTCATGTATATTTCGTGTGGCAGCAAAAGGCCCGGAGTGGCATAGCGGTCTCATTTAGAAATTTATTATGCATGAAACGTCTGCCTTGTGACAAATAAAATGGATTAACAACTTGAAAAACCATGAAAAAAAACTGACAATAAATGAAAAAATATCTTGAACATAACGAAGGAATTGTATTGCTTTTTGAGCGACGCACACTGTGCATTCGGTTCAGGAGTGAGACTTCGCTCCCTCGGAAACCTAGTCTAGTTCTAGTGGTACAGGGCGGACCACTGTAAAACCCGGATAGCACGCAAACAGAATAAAAATTCGACAAAAGACATGGAAGCATTGAGAAACAAGAAGACTGGTGTGCATTTCGTCACGCTTTTGAAATGTTCCTAGTTGGATGGGCATCATCAGACTACCCCACCACCATCTTGAACCATGGGCTGATCAATACCAGCCTAAGAAGCGCCACGTCTCTCTAAGGGAGAGGAGCCACGGAAGGTACATTGCATCCCTGGCCTGCTCCTCGCACATCGCAGAAATATCTTTCCAGTGCAAAAGTGAGCATTAGCAGCCAGACCAATTCAGGGCCCAGTGCCTGCAGGGCAGTGGGTGATGGATCACCACGCTTCTGCCATCCTGAAGCCCAGGCAGATGCATGCTCATTCAGTTCTGCAGTCAATATCAGTCGGGTCGAGTCGGCTCCTTGTGCTCCTCACTAAAGGTACTGAGTTGGGGATCAGTTGTGGGTGGGGAGCAAGCACCAGGAGCAGAGATCTTAAGTTTTGAGTTGCACCTGTGGAGACGTGATGCGTCTGTTATGCAGGATGATTTTAGAATTGTGGGTGAAACCTCAGAAGCTGACAGGCACTGTCTTTGCTGGCCCAGTAGTTATCGCCCCTTTGCCAGCTGAAAATTCTAAGAAGAAAACTGAAAAAGTCAATCATTTTAAACATAAAATCAGTCAGAGACACATATTTTCCCATTGATCAAGTGTGCATAGCAAGTTTATCATGAGATAGCTTACGATTGAGGTGAGGCCTGGATTCAATTACTATTCACCGGCCCTGGTGCATGGGTGACGGTAGGACAGTATAACTCAGATCGGTGGGACATAGAGCATGGTATGCGACAGGGATGTCTGCTGTCAACCCTACTGTTTGCCCTGGCAATCGAGCTGTTGGCAATACAAGTGCATCAGGTTATGCATGAATGGGAGATAGAGTTGGGACACACAAGACACATTATCTCGCTCTATGCAGATGACGCGTTATTTTTACTTAGGGCGCCCAGGACAACTGTGGTGATCTTACCGGAGCCTCTGAGAGAGTTTTGTTAAGTGTCCGGCTCATCATTAATAAAAGAAAGTCCTCATTGTTCCCATTGGCGACATTGGTTGGGGTGTCCAGGGAGCTGTTGCCGGACAAGGAAGTGCGCTGGGAGACTGATCATTTTCGATACCTAGGCATTATAGTGGCACACACAAAAAAAAAGCAATTGCTGTATAATATTGAGAGGGTGATAGGCTCCTTGCGGGCATCGATGCAGTTCTGGAATTCCCTGCTGTTATCATTTATAGGAAGAGTTGCGGTGACCAAGACAGTGTGTCTGCCTCGCAGCCTGTATGTGATATAAAATTCCTTGTGCCCCTGCATGCGGTTGTCTTTTGCCAGATGAATACCCTTCTCACCTCGCTTAGTTGGGAGTTGAAGTGGAGCATGGTGACCTGTCAGACATTAATGTGGGGTTACGAGGACGGTTGGTGCGTGGTCCTGATTCTAGAATATTAATACTATTTCCTCACATGCGGTGAAATGCATGGAGGAGGAGAACAAATGGGAGAAGGATCTACTGGCGGTTATGGTGGAGGGGCCCGGGCTCCCTGCGCTGCTAATGGCAGGTTTGAGTGTGTCCTCTATGCCTCCCTATGTGGTGCAACAGACTGCCACGGTAGGAGATTGGTGACAGTAGTGATCAGGAGTGCCACCTTTCACAGGGAGTTGCCATTGTGGGTCTTAGCTCCATTACGACAGATGGAAGAGGTTATGTCGTTTCAAACCTGGCAATGGGGAGGTTGCGAACTGGATGGTGATCTGTATCCAGAGAATGCGAGGATTTGGTTTGAGCTGGGATCTGGGCAGTTTTTGCACTATGGGGGCGTGACTGGCGTCAGAGCTGTTTGGATGTTGTTCCCTGCGGCAGTTGCTACACTAGGATCGCTGATGACACTGGATGCTGGGCGCCACCGTATCTTGTTGTTTTATAAGGCGTTTCTGGAGGACCGCTGAGAGTGTGATGGGTGTGGGAGGTGAACCTTGGGACTCAAGTGTGGACAGCCAAGATATGTGCGTTGTTGCTGTCTGTGTCTAGCAATACCCGGTTCAAATTGATTCATTTTAATTTTGTGCATTGTACTTACATAACTCCGGTGGACATGTACAGAATCTAGTCAGAGTGCACTTTTGTATGTCCTCGTTGTGGAACTGTGGAAGTAGATTTTATGCACCTGGTGTTGTGCTGCCCACAAGTGAGAGAAATCTGGGTGAGGGTAGTGGATAATTTGGGTCAGGCTACAGCATTGGCCTGTGCACTTGCACCGCAGTTTTGTCTGTTGGGCCACTTGGCTCGCCCTGTGAGGTGCAAAATGACGTATCGGTTCCTGCAGTTGGCACTTGTGTTGGAAAGGAGGTGGATGGAGGTTTGCGCTCCTGCAGAGGCGCTAAGGGTCAGAGATATCTCTGTGTGGTCGATGGCAGAGGAAACTCGGATGCAAAACACCCACTTGGATACCAAACTTCCGGATGATTTGGAAACGTGAGTCATACTATTTACTAAATTTCTTTTTCCACGTGTAACGACCGGATTCTCAGACCAAATTATTAGCTCACCTCTTATAGCACACCCAGCAGTCACGTAACCACACCCTTCCCAGGCCCTATATAACATAACATCCAAAATACCTACCTGAGAATGGGAAAAAGCCTATTTACAAGCCTATATAGTCAAAGATACCACTAAAATCTAAGGAATTCCATATCATATGCTATGACTCACTGATGCCCGACAACCTGCTGACGCCTGACGCCCTGCTAGCGCCTCTTCTCTTTATAGTCTCCCGACAGTCTCTTATCTCTTATGCTATGTTGAGTTAATCCATCAACAATTTGGGCATTCCCGCTTAGGAGCCGATTTCCCTTCCGTATCTACAATTACTTACCAGAGAGGAATCACTCATCTCTCTGTCAGCATTTGGTAAAAAGGGGTCCTGACCTTTCTCCACAGAAACTAAGGGCAAATTATATGTTCTGTCTTGCAACCATCCCTGATCCTGAGTAGTGTACCTAGTTATCAACAGTTACCTGCAAGTGGGGGTGCCTTCCGGCCCTCTATACATCAGCATCTGGTTAAAAAGGAACCCTTTACTCTCTCTCAGAGACAATAAACAAACAGGATTTGCAAACTGGGGTCTCTTTATTACACAATGATAAAATGACAAGGAACTAAATAACTAATACTCTTTATGGCGCAATGATAGTATGCAATCACCAACACATATGAGGAACTAAAAGGAAAGTGATTAATTGTGACATACAAATAGGTAGCTGAAAGAAAAGTGATTGATTATGAACAGATATAATAAAAGTATTCTTAGAACACCTCACCCTTAGAAAGGGGATCCAATTCTCTCTGTCCCTCTCTGATTGAATCAGGACTCTCTGCTCACTGAGCCACCATCACCAACGGGCCAACTTCTGTTGTTCCTCATGGCCTCTGCACTTCACTGGCTCCAACTCCACTCCAGATATAACTCCACCAACTGTCTCTATCAACTCCAAAGAACCATCTCCAGATGTAACTCCAACTGTCAGCTGTACTTCAAACTCCAAACTGACTTCATCCACTCTAAAAGACCACCTCATCACTCCATCTGCCAGCTCCTCCTGACTTCTCCAACATACAAATCCTTCTGACTCGAACTGTAGCTGGCTCCTTCTGACTACACCGCACGTTTCCTTCTGACCATGTAATTCCAACCGCTCCAAAAACCATCTGCCAACTCTGCTTCACTGCTCTTTGATAATATAGAAAGCTCTCTCCTCATGGAAATTTCCAGCAAGCACCCTGCCTCCCACCGAATTCCTGTACCAAGGCCCGCGCTCCCTGCGCTCCCACAGTGGCCAGCTGTAGTTGCGTCTAGAGCCCGGGAAGTAAGCACATTCCTTCGATAAGGGCCAGTCCTCACCCGTTTCTAACTAGTGAATAACAAGCTGGAACTAAACATTGCCTTTAACCTACAAGCGCCTCGGACAACTGAGGCAAGAAGACAAGATGGCTGCTCTCTAGTTTAGGCCTCCAGGCCCGAAAAGAGGCAAAGAAGGCACAGAATCATGCCAAAGTCAATAGGTAAACCCTACAAATAGGCACAAATAAGGCTGAAATAAAGGATTCATGAGTATATACTGAGATGGCGGTGGACAACGGTCACCACTAGTCCAAAGGGTACAAATTATCCTGTCGCTACACCATGTGGGGTGACTCCACGGATAGCGAAGTGTAGCTATAGAGAGGTAGCATGTAGTCTGGTGCAAGTGGTGGAATATGACTATATAGCTTCGGCTTTGAGCAAAAAATGCTCCTAACAAGACGAGTCATTTAGAAAAAGATACCATGTTACACCCACGGCCAACAGCTGACAATCAAGAGGAATCCATTGCTGCAAATCCGCACATGATCAGCCTCTGTTCCTGGAACGTACATGGTTTCAACAGCTTGTGCCATGACCACGAAACTGCAAACTTCTTGGATCAACACGACTTAATACTGCTACAAGAAACCTGGAACCTGCGCCAAATCTCCATCCCGGGATACATCGAATTTCACGTCCTCGCCGAAAAACCCTCTAACTTTGGTCATCCTAGTGGAGGCTTATCAACGTATATCACCCAACAACACAGATGGCATACTGAAGAAGTAGACTCTATGGTTAACTGGATACAAGTAATAAAACTCACGGAGAATTTGGTTGCCGGTACAGGCTCTTGTAATCTACTACTGCTCAACGTTTATGTTCATCCGGAAAAGAGGGAAAAAAATGAAAAACTGATTACTCTATTCACCTTGATCAGGGCTTTGCAAATCACTCATGAGACGTATTCCATGATTATATCAGGTGATTTTAATAGCAACCTAACAAAAGATGATAAGATAACGCAAGTTCTTGAAGAACTGGGCCTTTTTATTCTAAATAAGAAAGTCAGTGGGAATAATGGTATACCTATAACCTTTCTAAGCGGTAACCGAAAGTCAACAATAGACTTCACAATATTGAGCAACAGCCTGTTACCAACGGTGAGTGCTTTTTCAGTGGAACAACGAGTGGAAAGTGACCATTTCCCTCTAATTACCAAAATGATAATGTTGGTTACCGAGACGGAAAAACAAAATACCATCGTCCAGTATACTGAAAAATTTAATTTACGTAAATTAAAATGGAGAGGAAAGGATATAAAACCAACAATGGATAAAATTACAAAAGAACTGCATAGTTTAACAACGGAAGAAAAAGGAAATCTGGTAAAAACATGGGAACACCTATGCGAAGCAGTAACAAGTAATCCCCCACGTACAAATCAAAACCCAATAAGATTCAATACTAGCAAAAAGCCTTGGTACACTACTACCCTGAGGGAAGAAAAAAGAAAAATTGCACGTGAAGTCCGCAAGCAGGCATTATTGATAAAAAGTGGAAAAAAATCAAATAAAACGGAATTGAAAGTTATGCGAAAAAAATATAAGATCATGCTAAGGAAAGCAAAAATACTGTACCAAGAGGAAATGTGGACTAACTTACTAATAGCTAGTAAACACAAGAATGCCAGTACATTTTGGGGTATTATCAATAAACTGACAAGGGGGAATACCCTAAAACAGGAGGCAGGTATTGGAGAAAATATATGGACCCAGCACATTGAAAACATGTTCAGCGACAGGACGGGAGGTGAAAAAAGGCACTGTAATCCGGAGTGCAAAGTATGCGCTAGAAACGGCGACCATGCAGAAAATTTGCTGGGAAAAGGAGTTAATGCTCCAGGAGACAAGCTGAAGCAATTGTTGGGTAGTGGAAACGAGATCAACCCCGAAAACCCACAGTTTAGTAAATCAGAAAAAATATTGAATGCCGAGACCGACTCCCTAGTAACAACAGATCAGCTTAAAGACAAGATAAAACGTCTGAGAAAAGAGGGTGCAGCGGGTCCAAACGGGCTCCCAAATGCAATTTTTAAATATTCGCCTGAATTTTGGGCAGAATATTTAACTCCACTCTTCAATGCAATCTACAACCAGAACAAGCCACCAAGATCCTGGAAAGGGAGCATAATTCACCCCATTTTTAAACAAGGTGACCACAACGAGCCGGGGAACTACAGGCTGATATCGCTAACGGATGTTGAGGCAAAACTATATGGATCATGCCTATTATCCCTCCTTCAGGACTGGATGGAAGATACGAACATAATACCAATGTTCCAAACTGGTTTCCGGCCAAGGATGGGTACATTGACAAACTTGACAACCCTGGCGCTCTTGAAGGAAAAAGCTGCAAAAAGGGGGACGAGACTGTATGCTTGCTTTATAGACCTCCGAGCAGCCTTTGATAAAGTGAACAGATCCCGGTTATGGGAAAAACTAAGATCATGGGGTATCCCGAAGAAGCTATTAGAGGCAATTATAGTCCTGCACAGCAACACCTGGGCTCGAGTAAAACTGGGAGACGGTAGCAGCGTAACGGCCAAAATAAGAACACAACAGGGCCTAAAACAAGGCTGTGTACTGGCCCCAAGTTTATTCAACCTGTACATGGCAGATATTGTCAATCACATGGAGATTGGGGAATGCCATCCACCCCACATGTCAAAAATCCCAATTCCCTTCCTGCAGTATGCAGACGATATTGTTGTTCTGAGCCAAACCCCAATAGGGTTGCAAAGATCGATCAATAACCTGACAACCTACTTGGAGCACGAATGCTTGGAACTAAATAAAGATAAAACTAAGGTTGTCCGCATTGTGGATCCTAAAAAGCAAATATTCAAATGGTATGCAAATAGCTCCCCAATAAAGGAGGAAACTTCATACAAATACTTGGGTTTGAAATTGGGGCGAGGGCCGACGAACAAAGAACATAAAACCGAGCTAAAAGCAAAAACACAGTCTCTAATCTACGCATACCGGCAATTACAAAATAAACTAAGTTGTCCAAATTATTCACACCTGCTGAAAGTGATCAAAGCTCAAACCCTACCATCCTTATCATACGCATTGGCCACCTGGTGTGGCAAAGAAGCAGGGCTGTTAAACAGCCTACAAACAAAAGTATACAAGGCAGTACTAAACCTTCCAAAATCATCAGCTCCAGCACAGGTTCGCCTAGAATTTGGCCTTCTAAATCAAAAATTTCGCAGTATGGGAACCTTTGTGAAACTCTGCCATAAAATACGCACGTCGGAAGCCAACACATTGGACAACCTGTGCTGGAAAGAAATCGATACTCAACAGAAACAGCAAGTTCCAAACAGTTGGGGAAGCTATCTGTCTCAATCGCTAATCTGCATAGGAATTGAAGAATCCTGGGACATGCATCCAGACAGATCCACTTTTGATAAAATTGTAAATAATGCGGTCAAATGGGAATCCTATCTGGAAGACAAGATAGTTACCGCAAAAAGACGACACGGGTGGACCGTGATAAACTCATATACCGGGATAAAACCGCAGTCCTACCTAGAAAGCCACTTTAACAATTCGTTAAAACAAAGATATATAAAACATCGACTAGGTCTACAGTTCTCAAAGGACCTGCTACCAGCATGGAAAAACTGCCACACCGACCCCCATTGTCGCCTATGTGGATATCGAAATGAAACACTACCGCACTTACTGTGTGTGTGCCCGGCACTTAAGGCCTTGAGGAGACGGCTTTTAAAGAACATTTTTAACAAATTGAATATTCGGACTTGTAGGCAAGCCGTAATCCAATGGCTAGATGGATCATGTCCTATGCTGGCCTGCAGGGGGGTCAAATTTATGATGAAAGCCCAATCTCTCCTACAGCAAGCTGACCTTGGAATTATACCACCAACCTGAAATAACTGACTCTTACTTGCCACTTACAAACAGTTTTATTTGCCAATTTTTTAAAATGTGTTTTATGTCCCAAGTTGATCTAGATGCATTTTGTAATGATTTTTAATAATTTTATACAATAAAAATTGACTTGACTTGACTTGACTATATAGGTTAAGTTATGAGCTAACATATAACTATTGCCTCCCTTGTTGTGATCTGCAACTGTATTCATGATATGAACCATGCTTGGTACTGCTGTTGCTATTACAATGTAATTCATGTTAACAGTGCTGCAGTGTTGCATGTTGTTTTTTCATTGCTAAAATTTCGTTTTTTCTTTGAAAAAAAGGGTTGTAAAATATTGCTGTGCTCTTTGCTGCCTATGTATTTTTTTGCGACTTTGCTTGCTGCTGTTAGTGAGCAAAAGTGCACTGCTGTGGACCCCCAGCTTTGTGAAACGCTTTATTTGAAGGTTTATTAGAGCAAGTTTACTCTGTATTCTGGGATTTGAAAGATAAATCAACCAGACTAACCCCTAGACATGTACTATAAATATGTTGTCTATATAATGTTGACACTTCCAATATGTGTATTGTTATTTTTTTAATTGGACCTCTTTTCTAGAACTTACAAATACCATTCTTGTTAAAGTATGTTGTTTCAAAGTGCTAATAAAATGATACAAAGAAAAAAAATCAGGAAAAGTGATTCTCTCAGCTAATCGTCTAGCAATAGCAGATAAGCGCCGTAATTTAAAGGCTCGGCTCTGCAATGTTCATTCTGCAATTAAACCTCACCATGAAATAACTGATATGTGTGATAGACCTTGACTTTAGCCACTGTTGCCTCCCATTTACTCTATATTACAACAAGATTTTGCTAATAAGATAGTAAGATGAGTCGAGGAGTAGGCAGTTATCCATGAAACCTCTGTGACCCTCTAACAGATGGAGTCTGGAAATCTCTTTGATGGGGAAACACAAATGTATCATTGCAAATTATGGATTATACAAAAAAGCCTACTATTGGTCTGTCGCCCTTCCCAGACCGCAGCAGAATTATATCCATTTTGTTTAATGATATAGGCAATTTTGCCCAGAAATATAGTCACACTATTCTCCTGGGGGTTTAATTTCTGGTTTGAATGCCCGAACACCAGTTCACAGAACTTCCTTAAACACCTAGAGGTTTATAACCACTCACTTCTTAATCATTATCCCACACATCGCAAGGTTTCATCTCCTTGATGGCATTTTTATATCCGCTGGTATCTGCATGGTCTCTCCTTAGATATCGATGGCATGGACATATGACTTGGGGCTTCCTTTTTTACTTCAGACTCCCAAACATCTGTGTAATCCTGTCCAGCAAATCACAGCTAATAAGAGATGCTGGAGATCCTTCTCATTAGAATGGTTTAGAGAGGTAATTGCAGCCTCCTCTGATACTCCACTCTAGCTTTACCTGAATGAGGATGTAAACGTTCTCTTAGCAACTTTAACTCCAGCCTCTCTAAACCTCGACTAACGGTTTACATATCAGCCCCCTGCTCTTATAAAGCAATCTTTAGAGCAGTTCTGTGATTTAGAACTGATTTGCACTCATTAAAAAATAGCAGTAGAACGCCACTGGCATAGCGAGTAGTCTAGTCTATTGTGGCAACGCAGTTCTATACTCCGGCTCAAGCCATATCCAGATAAGTGAACCGGTTGGCTAAATGGGAATTCTACTCACTAAGGATCATCCAAGCCTTAAACACATCTAGGGAACTGTTCAGACTTGTTGTCTATCTTGAAGCCCCTGAGCATAACAGGATGAATTGCCTGTCTTACAACATCGTTTTTGATTCACTCTCACATTTGTTCCCGTGAACATTCCCAGCATCAGGTACATGGTAGAATAAGAGAGTTGTTTTTGTGGATTAGAGAGATACGGATGCTGTAATTTTCCTAGACCTAATTATAGTGTTCAATGCCACTGACATGCCCTTCTGCTTTCCATATTAAAGAATATTGGCTGCAAACATCTTTCTGGATGCTGGTTTGAGTAATTCCTAAACTCTTGTACACAAACCATTTTTCTTCCACCCTTTAAAAACCTGACCCTAATTTGGCATCCTTTGGAATAACACTGTGATTTATATTGTTGCTGCTACTCTTCAACATCTGTTCGATCTTCTTAGCACAACTTTTACATGCTATAGATGCACTCTTCTAAGTGTATTCCAACAAATTGCAGCCTATGTATGAACTTTCAGCAGTCAAATCAACCTAAAATAGCCTCACTTCCTGTTTACTCTCATTTGGCAATCGCTGTCCCTACAATCTGCCACTGGCTGTCCAATAATGTTGTGACTCTCAGTCCCTCAAAAATCAAAACATTGGTCACCAGGAACTACATGCATAGACCGCAGCCTTCAAAGGTGGTATGCAATTTGGGCATTTAGCTTGCTTGCTCATCTTTTTGAGAAGGAGCTTGCATTATATTTATAACAGCTATCGTATATCTTTTGTCTGCACTAGTTCACACCCCACACTCGATTACGGAAGTACCATGCCCCTAGGTCTTCCAGATAAACTATTGAGCATTTGTAGTTGGTTCACAACTCAGCTGCTCACCAACCTTTGAAGAAATATTGCTTAATACTATTTTTAATGACACTGTTTAATTTCATTATCATCATTTCATTCTTTATGTATTTTATGATTTAGACCTCCGATGGCAGTCCACATAAAAACAATATAGAAGAAAAGTACAAAAGCAATCATATATATAATTAATGAAATTTGGGATCTACAGAATCAGGGAAACTTGAGTGATGTTCCTCTTGAACGAAATGAGCAACGAGTAACCCCCTTCAAACCTAAATCCACCTTTCAACCAATCATGGTTCATGATAATCTAGATACGTTTCAGGAGAGTGTGGTCCGCGACATCAAACACTTGTATTGTGCAACCAAAAAGAAGAAGTTTCACATTTCAAAACAAAACCATTGTTACAATCAATTAGTGGTGAAACTTAGAAAAAATAATGATGTAATTGTGAAGCAGGCTGACAAGGGCGGCAACGTTGTCCTGTGGCCCAGGTCCCTGTATTTACAAGAGGCGGATACACAACTCAACGATATTTCCTGTTACCGTAGAAGCAACATTCAGATTATCAAAAATACATGGACAGAACAGCGTCAAAAATTACAAGTGTGGAGAAGTGCGGGGTTGCTTACACATGAGGAATTTCAATACCTAAAGAAGGATTATCCAGTTATTCCCGCGTGGTATTTGCTCCCTAAGATTCATAAGGACCCTCTAACACCACCGGGCCGACCGATCATTTCGGCCATTGACAGTTCTCTGGAAAACGTGTCTAAGTACATCGACTTTTTTTTGCAGGGGCATGTTAGTAACCTCCCATCGTATGTCAGGGACTCTTTTGATTTTCTTGAAAAAATTGATCAGTTCATCTGGGAGGACAACATGATCCTTGTAACTTTGGATGTTTCATCCCTCTATACCTCAATCAAACATGAGGATGGACTCAGGGCCTTAGACTACTACCTGAACAAAGACTTACCTCTCCCGACAGCACATAATAAAATGCTGGTCGACATGACCAAAATGTGCTTAGAACAAAACTTTTTCATTTTCAATGGCGTTGTTTACCATCAAGTAAGAGGTGTGGCAATGGGGGCCTGTTTCTCTCCAAGCTATGCGTGCTTGCACGTTGGGCTTTGGGAGGAACAGGTCCTTGTTGGTCAACACCAAGACTATTTTCTCCACAATATTGTTTTGTATTTACGCTACATTGATGATGTGTTCTTAATTTGGAGGGGAGGTGAGTCAGAGGCCAGGAGTTTTGTGGATTTGATTAATTTAAACACGGTTAATCTGATTTTCACAGCAAATTTCAGCTCTGAGTCCATTTGTTTCTTGGATGTGGAGGTTTTTGTAGAGGGCAGCAGCCTCAATACCAGACTGTACAGGAAGCCGAGTGCTGGGAATACCATCTTACACTCCAATAGTCATCACCCAGCACATCTAATTCGGAGCATTCCTTTTGGGGAAATGCTCCGAATTAGAAGGATCTGCAGCACTGATGCTGAATGCGCGGCCGCGCAGGAGGCTTGCAGATTACGCTTCCTGGATAGGGGCTATTCCATTGAAACTCTCACCAAGGCAATAGCACGTTCCAATTCGGTCAGCAGGCAGGAAGCTCTCATAACCAGAAAGAAAAATGAGCAACTGAATAGTGAGGCAACCAAGGACGTCCAGAAAAACTTTCCTAGAGCAATCTTAACATACAATAGGCAACATGGGGCTCTTCGAAAAATACTTACCAAGAATTGGAATTTGGTCCTCAGTGACCCTGTGATTGGTCACATGGTGGTTACCAAACCGATTCTTACTTTCAGAAGATCCCCTTCAATGTCGAAAGCCTTGGTCAATAACACCTTAGAACCAAAGATTTCCACAACGTGGTCAGCACTGAGGAAGGGCTTTAAGACTTGCCCCCAGTGTAAAGCCTGTAAGTTCGGCTCTAACAGGACACATTTTAGAAGTCCTTTCTGTGAAACTCCTATTGCCATTTCTAAATGGCTGACATGTAAAACAGAATATGTTGTTTATGTTTTGGAGTGTCCTTGTGGGCTCCAATATGTGGGCAGCACTAAGCTGCCCGCCCACAAGAGGATACTCCAACACATACGAGCAATTTCTGGACATGATCAGAACTATCCGGTTGCCAGGCATTTTCAGGATAAACACCTAGGTGTCCCTGATTCATTAATATTCTTCCTTATTGATTGTGTCGAGGCTTCGAGGAGAGGAGGTGACCGTGAGGGCAGGCTCCGTCTCCTTGAGACCCGCTACATATTGGAATTGAATTCCAAAAATCCAAATGGCCTTAATGACAGGGAGGACCTTTATACTTGCCTTTAAAAACCTTTAAAAACTTCAAATATTCTAATTTTTCATGGTTGTGACTGATAAATGCCTGTCCGGATATTTTAATGACTATGGGGTTATATTCCCCCTGAATACTGAAAACCTGTTTCCTGATGTATATATGATGAAATCTTTCTCTTTTTTTATCTTTAGCAACTATTTGCCTTTGATTTTAACTTTGGAATCTTTGAATTTATAAGCAGTTTGCACTTTCGAATTTTTGCACTCTAAATTTTGCACTACATTTTGCCTACGACCATCCAAGTGACTTGCCCACTGTGGCTTCATTTTGAGAAAATACACCAAAAAAAAGGGATAAAAAAGAAATACTTTTGTATTGTGTTATATATTTGCTGCTATTTGATATTTTCTGATATTTGCACTATTTGTAAATATTAGATATATATATATTTTTTTAACAATATGGGTCCAACACACTTCGGATTGTACATAGATGAATTTAATTATCATGGATATTTCTCTGACAGTGTATGTTGGTTGATTGATCTAATTTTGTAAATATTACATGTTTTCGACAACCTTGCGGTTACTTTTCAGCAAGATGTTATTTGTTGTAAATATGTATATTACTTAATTTTAAATATTGATGGCCCACTTGGGCACGATGTAATTCCCCATTGTATTTATGGATGTGTACAGCATTTAGGTTTTGAAGTATTTTCTTCATTTCCATAACACAATTCAATGCACTGTCACTTTAAAAGGTCGAGTACGATGCTCGCTGCTTTGTCATGTGAACAAGCCTCCTTGGGAGGCGAAACGCGTCGTGGCGGCAGCGCTGGCTTTGAAGAAATAAATCACTGTTCACCAGCACTCTATGGGTCGGCTCTTTGTTGCTGTTATTGAACTTTTCCTGGTTCGGTGTGACAAGCTACGCCATATATCTATATATATATATATCTTCCGAAATTCCCCAATGTGGCCTCTGAACTTCTTTTACTGGAGGGGTTGTTGTTAATATTGGTTCACGCATGCCAGAGGCGCGAAAAGAGGCCCCGCTCTGCAAGAGGCTGGAGCAGCACTGGTACCTACTTCTGCGGTGGTTTTTCTCATGTCCAAGGAATTGGAACGACTCCAGCCCGCCTCGCAGTGCAGACTACGCCATAGGCTGCTGCAGCGCAGCTCGTGACTTCCCGAGGAGGCAGGTTCACGGCAACACACTCACGGCCCGGCGGACTCCTGCAACCAAGGCTCTAGCGTAAAGGAGACCCGAGGAAGCCCCAGGGCACACAGACAAATAGGGAGGAACCACTTTGGACACCCCATACTTTCACTTGCTATCAGCACGTCCATCATGCACTTGAACTCCATGAATTACCAAAATGGAATACTAACCAAGGAACAATGCTTCCTGGGTACTGTAGTTTACATCTGGCTGCAGTGGTCACTCGACCTCGTGATTTTGGTGAAACAGACTCCAGCCGAAATGCATCATGCCCGATTCTGCCCAATTAAAGGTCTTCCGAAATTCCCCAATGTGGCCTCTGAACTTCTTTTACTGGAGGGGTTGTTGTTAATATATATATATATATATATATATATATAAGACGAAGCTCCTCCTCAGCTTGCTCTGCGCTCGCAGACACCGCCTCCACGCCAGCAAAAGAATGAGGACCGGACCAGCAGAGTCAGCAAGATGGTATTTTTATTTTTAGAACAGAACCAGCGACGCGTTTCGAGCCAAAAGCCCTTGGTCACGCTGCAACATGTTTTAAATCATTATGCTTTTTTATAGGTTGATGCAGTGATATTGACACCGCCCCCGGGTGGCGTCCACCATAATCATGTGACATATAGTAAACAGTGAAAACACACTATCGCCAATATACTCTTCCATTTGCTGGTATAAGTACAGAGAATTATTACTGGTTAAATCCAGGATTTATATTAATTCTAGCAGATAATACAGTTTATGAATAAAAAGTATTAAAAAGCAATTTCTGTTGTCAAATATAAGTTCAAATGACATGTATACCAATACTGTGCAAATATGCAAATTCTTATATATAGCAGCGAAAGCTTATAAAGTGCAAAGATTAAAAAGTGCATAAGTGATAAAGATGAAATAAAGTGCTAGAGAGTTGCGGGAACCTACTACACTACCATTAGTACAGTAATGTGCAAATATGCAATGAACATTAAAAAATGCATGATTAAATTCATCAGACAATCCTTGTTCTATGCTAAGTTCTTTTAAAGTGTTCCAGGTAAATCAAAAACATTACTATCCAAGAAGCTAAAAATGACAATATGTGTAAATAAGACCATATTTCATATATATACATCCCACACCACCTTTACATACCCTCCCCCACAACTAACCAATGACAACATTGGATTATCTCAAAGAAAAACCCCACTATTATAACGAACACAAAGAAAAACCCAAAATTTCAACCCCAATATCTACATCTATATACATATATATACACACACACACAGGAAGATATATGTGCGAACATACATGCACACACATGCAGATACCGATTCAGACCTGTTCTTTATATACAAATATACACATGTGTTATTAGTACCACTCCTTATTAATTCCATGTATGTAGATGTTCAGCACAAAATTAATATATACGGCTCCAAAATTTATATCTTCATAATTAAATCACTGTACAGTCTAAAAGTTGTCATATAAGTGATTATCTAAAATTCTTTCAAATAGACCCTGGAATAGAATTGTATGAATAAATTAAAAAATGGGATATTGCTCGTACTGTATAATAAAATGCACCATATATGTCACCATGAGTGAATAACGATCTAAATTTTCACTAGTTATAAAAGCAGATCATGGGACAAGGAATAACCCCAACGCACGGTGCCTCTAATAGGGAACCTAACTAGAAGCACCAATATTAATGCCACGGGGAAAGAAATAGATGGAATAGAGCAACCAGTATCAATATATAATTACAGAAAATGGTGCATTTCCTCAATGTTATTCAGACCGTTAGGCCAGCGGCTATCAAGTTCCAATATGAATCTGGATTCTAATTTCCTGAGTTCTGTTTCACGGTCACCTCCTCTCCTTGATCTGGGTACTGCTCCAATCACAAAGTAGTTGAGGCAGTTTAAATCTTTATTGTGAAACCGCTTAAAATGTCGGGCGACCGGGTAAGTAGGATCGCTGTGGAGGATAGCCCGTAGATGCTGTAGTATTCGGACGTGCACCTGGAGCTTAGTGCTGCCAACGTATCTAAGCCCACAGGTGCACGCCAGAACGTATACAGCATAATCAGTTTTGCAATTGTAGTTGCCGTTGATGGTCTTGGCAACTGTGCTAAACGGAGTAGAATAGTGAGTGGTGGTGACACCGAACTTACAGGCCCTACAACTGGAGCATTTGAAGAATCCCATATTCGGACGTAGCCATGGGATTTTGGTTTTTAGTTCAGGCGCAGCTTTATCCAAGTAGTTGCCCGTGGTTTTGGCCCGTCTAAAGGTAACAGTCGGAGAAGAGGGTAATCTGGTATTTAAAATGTGATCACTTAAAATGATCGGCCAATGTTTATTCAATATTGACCTGATTTTCCTATCTTCCCTACTGAAAGTAGTGATGAGCCGTGGGCATTCTCTTTGGGATTCTGTATTCACAGATGGTTCCGTAGTAGAGGTAGACACTGGGAAAAGACTCTCCCTAGATCTTGAAAGGGATTTGGTAACTGCTGCATTTAATGTCTGCTCAGAATACCCTCTAGCTCTCAATCTGTTGAGAAGTTGTTTTAAGCAGTCATTAAAGTCAGAAGAGGAACTGCAAATTCTCTTTAACCTGAGGATTTCCCCATAGGGGATTCCAGAGATCGTATGTCTGGGATGCATACTGGTTGCATGCAATGTGGCATTGCCTGCGGTCTGTTTCCTATGAAGGGTAGTGTTGAGAGTTCCATCGGAGACATATACCTCAACATCCAAAAATTGGATGCGAGTTTTGTGAATGTGAGCCGTGAAGTTAAGATTCAACGCATTGTCATTAATATCACAAATGAAAGACAATGCTTCCTCTTTGCTACCCTTCCAGACGATGAAAACATCATCGATGTACCTTAAAAAACACCTAACATGATTCTCCATCAATATTTTATGGCGCACCATGAGGACCTTTGGAAAACAAGTAGGAGAGTAAGGAGTTGTGTCCGTGAACGTCGGACGGGAAATACTCCTGATTCCCTGGTCAAGGATCAAAAGAACAAAATGGAGGAGTACTACCCGATGAGGGTATGTGAAGGCTCTTGTCTAAACTCAGGAAGAATTGTTCCTTTGTTAGGAAACCCCTCACTCACCACCTAGTGGTGACTTGCTTCATCATCGGGGCCCACCCAAGTGGCCTAGCGTCACTTGGGTGTGCTTCAACACCTGCAACTGCAGTGGAGCTGGTAGTGAAGTGTGGGGTGCAAACAAAAAAGAATGTGAGTGTTAAAAATTGTCCTGGTATTCTTTTGTATAGAGTTTTAATAAAAAAGATACTGGACAAAATTAAAAGATAAGGTTGAGATAGTAGTGGGGAAGTTACGGCCCACTTATCTCTGTTTTATGTGTTGGTCGACATGTTTCTACCATAAGGGGAAAATCCCCGGTATTCCTCAGGACCAAAACAAGGAAGTGGGTGGTATGTGCCCCCTAAAAGACACACCCAGACCTAAATCCTTGGACAGCCAGAAGAAAAATCAGCTTCTGGGACGCACACCTAAAATAGAGGGTGCTTTAAAACAATGCTGTAGCTCAACTCGAGCTGCATCAAGCAGGAGGGGGGCGCTATGCCGGTAACAACATAGTAGTTGTCAGGGCGAGATCAGGCGGTTCACCTACTTCCCCGTGCTCGCTGCTCGGTAGGCACCATGAGGACCTGCTCCTCCCACCAACCAACGTGCAAGCACGCATAGCTGGGAGAGAAGCAGGCCCCCATCGCTACACCCCTTAGTTGCCTATAAATCTCCTTACCAAAGGAAAAGAAGTTGTTGTTAAGGCACCATTCTATAAGGCCTACAATCACCTTATTGTGTTCATAATATTGGATGGGTCTGCTAGAGAGGTAGTGTTGTACAGCTGATAAACCTTTTGCGTGATCTATGCTGGTATACAGCGATTCGACATCAAGTGAAATAAGCCACATATCACTCTCCCATGCTATTTCAGCTATTTTGGTTAAAAAGTCACTGGTATCACGGGTAAAACTGGGGAGTTGTTTGACAAAGTCTTGGAGGAAAAAGTCAATGTACTCTCCAACTTTTTCCCCTGCACTGCCAATGGCAGACACAATTGGCATTTGAGATGTCATCAGTGATGTCACTGACCATGTCATGAATGATGTAATATGTGACATCATCAGCAGTGGATTGCGGGTGCGCGATATATAGTTAGTGCAACTAACTATATATGGAATTTCAATGGTTTTGTGTGAGTAAAATAAGGTTTTTTAAATGCTAATTCCTAACTATATATGGTCTATAACCTATGGTTTTTTCAGTGAATTTTCAAGGTTTTGTAAATGCTAATTCCTAACTATATATGGTCTATAACCTATGGTTTTTTCAGTGAATTTCAATGGTTTTTTAATAGCAAATATCATAAGCTGTCGAATGTCAAGTACGTGGTAAGTGAAAACATTTTCGTGTTTATGCACACTGATCTGCTTTGAATGGTGCCCCCCCCTCATTTCTATTAGGAGTACTCTCTCTTTGCACATAGTGAAGGGTAGTTAACGCAGGCCTTTGCCCCCGTTGTAATACGTCGTGCGTGCTTCTCTCTCCATTTGATTGATTGTTATCCAAGTATTTACTGTTTTAGAATTGGTTCTCTTTGGTTCATTCTCTATTTACAAACAAACACAGAGTCGCAATACTCTGTTTAGTCTTTGCAGATAACGAAAAATCGTGTAAAAAAAAAAGAAAAGGAATCGAGCAAAATCAGTAGGCCACTAATGGGATCTCTTTTTGACCTCGCTAAAATAGAAACATTAGGAACAACCCCTCATGACAAATACAAAACTAGTGAAATGAACTGAACTCCACACAATGATGGCTGCAAAACAGCTCGGCTCCGCCACCCACCCCGCCCAAAATAACGATAAAGAGCGGCTGCCATGATTGGTTGCGGAATGGCCACGACGGAGCTACGAAATGGTGCTGCTCTCATGCTAACCCCAGCTTCAGTCTGAAACATCCAGAAACACTGTAGACTACCAATTCGATCAGTTCCGGTAGCGCCCCAATGTAACCCGGTAGAGAAGAACTAGCCCTCCCCTCTTTGACTAATGGTTCTTGTTGCCTGTCCCTTCTGTTGTCATTTAACAGAACTATTTAGCCTGCTGAAAGGGGTTGTGTTCCGACCGCTGGTTGGTGGAGACATTTTGACTATATTCTGGACCTGCGTTGTCGCGTAATGCGTCATATGACGCGCCGCGTTAGCGCATCCGGAAGTCATCCGGGGCGCGCAGCGCGTAACGTAAGCATAACAAGTCATGTGACTTGTTAATAAAACTTTTCATTGGTTCATTTTACTTTTCTTATTCTAATGATGAAAGGCTTGGTCATATGACCTAAAAATTACGCTTTTTATTACTTCCGAACATTATTTTTTCTTAAATATATGTTATAATGTTCCAGGCTAATGCACTTTCCCGGAAAATTTACAACTGTCCTGCAAGTAAAATATATTCTTTTTTCGAGAAAAAGAGCGTTTCTTCGTCCCATGACGGAGCCGTTGAGCAAAAGAGGGTCGACCTGCTGTCTTAGTCGCCGATACGCCTGAATATGAGATTCTTATCGATCACTTTATGTTGCAGGAATAGAAAACACAACAGCCCTTGACCATTTATCTTTACTGCGTTCCTTCGTATTATACCTTTTACCCTTCATGTAATTGGTCTGCTTTATTTCACTTGCCTTTTAATGATTCTAAAACAGTGACTATTATTAAAAACTTTACCAATGTATATACTACTACCATGTTTTCTTTTAAAAACCTTTATTGTGAAAATTTCATTATACAAATACGAGCCTATAACCACGTGGGCCGGCCACGGAGCAAACTGTAATCGTATATGATGAGTAGACATTTACACTGTAGAGGAACGTAACGGGCGGGCCATTAGGTTGCAAGAACTAAGGTGTCTAACAGTTACGGAATCGGTGGACGTACATTTTATAATTAAAATACGACAGGGCCAGTTACAATAAAATTATCTAGATATACATTTGCGGGCAAGTACCATGGGTGACGTTAATTCGAACTTTCAATAGTACAGTAATCAATAACACATCAGAACTTAATATCAATAGGGATGTCGAAATATTCAATCAATTCTCGTCCCCGCCTGCCATGTGCTTCAAAACTGCATACGTATCTCGTGATTTCAAGGTTCTGCAACCAGTACACAACAAGGAGTTACGAGTCCCATTTATTCCGGCGCCATTTTGGGCGAGGACGGGCAGGTCCAGGATATAGTCAAAATGTCTCTACCAACCATCGACTATGATGATGTTCATATGCTGTATTTATTAGAGTAACACTCATCTGTCCACATGAAATTAATTTGCCACAATCTAAACATGTCATTTTAATCTTTCCAAAGTTCTTCTAAATATTTGGGACCGTTTCCCTTGCCTCTGATGCTGTCAGTGCCACTTCTTTGATGAATGTACTAGCAGGTCAGGGGTTCTCCTCCAAATCTCTCTTTTATGCAGCACTATAATTAATTGGTGCCACCTCTCCATATGACGATGCATGGTATAGTTACCATAACTATATTGAGTTCATCGTGGCAGATGAAGCGTGTAACGTACCGGGCATTTACCTTTTTTTGCATGTACAGGAAAGGAAAAAAAATCGAGCGTCCGAGTTCTAAGGTGTCCCAGGGCCATTTTAGTGGACCAGGCCCAAATCCAAAGAACAGGCCGCCATTTTGAGAGTCCTGTTGCAGCCGCCTGTCGCTGTAGCATCAAGAGCAGCCGAAACTCAGCTGAATGGCAACTGAAACGGTAAAGGGGCGCCCCACTACAGCAGACGAGCCTCCACCTAGGAAGGCCCGTTCACGCCGCCCCCCCCTTCGGGCACCCCACGCCGTTATTCGGAGCAGTATTGTAGGATGGCCACACCAGTGCGGCAACTTGCTAGACATCACCTCGGTGGTAACCGAATCTCAGCGCCTTTTGGTGTCTTCTCTTCAGAAAATATTGTTGCGCTGCCTTTGGCCCCATTCGCACATCGGTCCGCTACTGACGCCATCTCACAGGCTAATGGGGCGCCCCACGCCGAGTTTCAGCATTGTAGGATGACCACACCAGTACAGCAACTTGCTAGACACCACCTCGGTGCCATCCGGATTTTGGCATCTCAACGCCTAGTGGTGTCTTCTATTCGGAAAATATTGTTGCGCTGCCTTTGGCCCCATTCGCACATCGGTCCGCTACTGACACCATCTCACAGGCCAACAGGGCGCCCCACGCCGACTTTTACCATTGTAGGATGGCCACACCAGTGCCACAACTTGCTAGACACCACCTCGGTGCCATCCGGATCTTGGCATCTCAGCGCCTTGTGGTGTCTTTTATTCAGAAAACATTGTTGCGCTGCCTTTGGCCCCATTCGCACATCGGTCCGCTACTGACGCCATCTCACAGGCCAACGGGGCGCCCCACGCCGACTTTCAACATTGTAGGATGGCCACACCAGTGCACCTTACTAGACACCACCTCGGTGCCATCCGGATCTTGGCGCGTTGTGCTGCCTTCGGCCTATTCGCACATCGGTCCGCTACTGACGCCATCTCACAGGCTAATGGGGCGCCCCACGCCGAGTTTCAGCATTGTAGGATGACCACACCAGTACAGCAACTTGCTAGACATCACCTCGGTGCCATCCGGATCTCGGCGCCCCACTGCAGATGAAGTGCCTCTCAACTATGAAACCACCACGGTGACATCCGGATCTTGGCGCGTTGTGCTGCCTTCGGCCTATTCGCACATCGGTCCGCTACTGACGCCATCTCACAGGCTAATGGGGCGCCCCACGCCGAGTTTCAGCATTGTAGGATGACCACACCAGTACAGCAACTTGCTAGACATCACCTCGGTGCCATCCGGATCTCGGCGCCCCACTGCAGATGAAGTGCCTCTCAACTATGAAACCACCACGGTGACATCCGGATCTTGGCGCCTTGTGCTGGTTCCGGCCTATTCACACATCGGTCCGCTACTGACGCCATCTCACAGGCTAATGGGGCGCCTCACGCCGAGTTTCAGCATTGTAGGATGACCACACCAGTACAGCAACTTGCTAGACATCACCTCGGTGCCATCCGGATCTTGGCATCTCAACGCCTAGTGGTATCTTCCATACAGAAAATATTGTTGCGCTGCCTTTGGCCCCATTCGCACATCGGTCCGCAACTGACACCATCTCACAGGCCAACAGGGCGCCCCACGCCGACTTTTACCATTGTAGGATGGCCACACCAGTACAGCAACTTGCTAGACATCACCTCGGTGCCATCTGGATCTTGGCATCTCAGCGCCTTATGGTGTCTTCTATTCCGAAAATATTGTTGCGCTGCCTTTGGCCCCATTCGCACATCGGTCCGCTACTGACGCCATCTCACAGGCCAACGGGGCGCCCCACGCCGACTTTCAACATTGTAGGATGGCCACACCAGTGCGGCAACTTACTAGACACCACCTCTGTGCCATCCGGATCTTGGCGCGTTGTGCTGCCTTCGGCCTATTCGCACATCGGTCCGCTACTGACGCAAACTCACAGGCCAACGGGGAGCCCCACGCCGACTTTCAGCATTGTAGGATGGCCACACCAGTGCTGCAACTTGCTGGACACCACCTCGGTGCCATCCGGATCTTGGCGCGTTGTGTTGCCTTCGGCCTATTCGCACATCGGTCCGCTACTGACGCCGCCTCACGTGCCAACGTATTTTCTCCGCATTTTATACCCTATGCCGCATAACAGGTCATGTGACTTGTTTATAAAACTTTTCATTGGTTCATTTTACTTTTGGTTTCCTAATGATGGAAGGCTTGATCATATGACCTAAAAACAACACTTTTCATTGGATGAAAACTTTTTTTTTTTCCCAAACGATGAAAGCCCCACCTTGTTTCTGGATGTTTCAGACTGAAGCTGGCGTCAGCATGAGAGCACCACCATCTCGTAGCTCCGTCGTGGTCATTCCGCGAGCAATCATGGCAGCCGCTCCCCACCAGAAGCCTACAGGAGTCGGGGGCCCCCAAAACTTTTGATGAATCCTCAAGGCGGAGGGGACGCTTTCGAGAATGGGGTCCAAGACCTAGCAGACAAGCGTCCGATTTCCAAGGTGTCCCAGGGCCATTTCAGTGCACCAGGCCCAAAAAGGAAACAGCCTGCCGCCATTTTGAGAGTCCTGTGACAGCCGCCTATCGCTGCACCGCAAGAGTGGGCGCAACTCAGCTAAATTGCGGCTTTTGACACAGTGGACCAAAAACGGACGAAATGGCAACTGAAACGGTAAAGGGGCGCCCCACTACAACAGATGAGACTCCACCTGGAGAGGCCCGTTCACGCCGCCTCCCCCGGGGCGCCCCACGCCGTTATTCGGAGCAGCATTGTAGGATACCAAAACCAGTGCGGCAACTTACTGGACATCACCTTGGTGCCATCGTTCTGCTGCCTTGGAACTATTCGCACAACAGTTTGCTACTGATGACCCACCCCCCGCGACGCCCCACGCCAGAAATCTGGACGTTGTGCTGCGTTGGGACTATTCGCACAGCCGACCGCTACTTCGTTGTTTTTCCCTAAAAATGTTTATATGTTATTACTGTTTTTGTTTTCTTGTATATATTTATAAGTTATTAAAGTTTTATAATCTTACTACTTTGTCGGAGTGCTATATATTTTTAATGTGACACATAATTGTAAAAACTTTGATGTACAAAGAGTCATCCCTGGAATCTTCCGCTTCAGGCTCGGTCCCCTCCCCAATCACAATACAGGATGGTTTTCAGATAATAGGAACGCGTCTGCTGTGACGGATCTCATCGAGTGTGGGCCTTGATCTACTATAACTCCTTTGAAGAGGGGTGATTCTTTACAGCTGGGGCCATAAACTACATCTGCAGGGCTAGCTGATACCCTAGGACCGGCCTGGACAATCGGACACAGAGGAAAAGGAGTGTCAGAGGGTGCGGTAGTGAATAGGGCGAAAGGGAGGTGTCGGGCGGGCACAGGGTGTGATTCTCAGGGAAGAGCAGCGCAGATGGGGGGAGGTTTATTACCCATGCATAAGACAGAGAGCGGGGGTGACCACTGCCTGGGGGAGATGCTTGCGAGGGTGGGGAGCCATGCTAAGGATCGACAGCGTGCACAGAGGGGGTCTGGTCAAGGCATCTAAAATGACTGCCGTGCACGACAAAAGTGTGGCATTTAAAAAAAGACAAGATGGCGCAGACAATGTTTTTCAACACTTCCTGATTTCCTTCGAATCGAACGTTAACAGACGTTGGGGCATATTACCAAAGTTAAGCGATATTTATCCCTAATGATGCTTAGCAACGATTTTTTTACCGCTAAGCATCGTCAGAAATTATCGCAGATAAACCTTGCTATTATCAAGGTTTATCGCAAATACGATAAAAACCGACCGCAATGCATTAATATCGCTGAAAACTCAGCGATATTCATGCATTACCGAGCTAATGCTCTTAGCCATGTTATCCACCTCCCATTGGATAACATGGCTAAGAACTGCTCAGGGCAGGTGCTAGCTTTTGGAGATATTCGCGCTTATCGCGAATATTTCCAAAAGTTGATAATAGGAGATAGCGATGTTAGCGACTGTTTCCAGTCGCTAACATCTTGGCATGCCCACTTTGCATGTCATTAGTGATAAATATCACTCACATGCAAAGTGGGGCCCAAGATGGTCGCTATCTCCTACTAGCCGTCGCTAACTGGTGTTAGCAACAGCTAGGTAATACAGATATAATTTTATCTCCGCGAAGCGGAGCGCTGTTACAGATATATATCTTGTTTTTGAACGTTAATTTCTCAAAATCCACTGAAGCACATATATTGAGACCTAGCAAATGCACATCGAGCTACCAGTCCCTACAATTTTGCCAAGTTTCGTGCAAATCCATTCAGCCGTTCGATTATTATTATTATTTTTTTTTTTTGCCCCGCGGGGCCCTTTTAAAACCTCCACATCAAACCTAAGAGGTCAAGGAGGATCTACTATGCCCCCTTATGGTCCTTTGCCCCTTCGCTTTGGCCTCCTCTTGTCTCTCGATCCTACCGAGAGACAAGATGGCGGCCGCTACGGACTGTTTGCAATGTTTACAGACGCCGGAGAACCAATCAGCTTCGCAAACCTCCGTTACGCGAAGCGGAGCGCTGTTACAGATATATATCTTTTTTTGAACGTTAATTTCTCAAAATCCACTGGAGCACATATATTGTGACCTAGCAAAGGCACATCGGGCTACCAGTCCCTAATATTTTACCAAGTTTCGTGCAAATCCATTCAGCCGTTCGATTATTATTATTATTTTTTTTTTTTGCCCCGCGGGGCCCTTTTAAAACCTCCACATCAAACCTAGGGGGTCAGCGAGGATCTACTATGCCCCCTTATGGTCATTTGCCCCTTCGCTTTGGCCTCCTCTTGTCTCTTGATCCTACCGAGAGACAAGATGGCGGCCGCTACGGACTGTTTGGAATGTTCACAGACGCCGGAGAACCAATCAGCTTCGCTTCACAAAGCTCCGTACCGCGAAAAGTCCGCGAACCGGAGCGCTGCCCGGTCCGCTGTTACAGATATATATCTTTTTTTGAACGTTAATTTCTCAAAATCCACTGGAGCACATATATTGAGACCTAGCAAAGGCACATCGGGCTACCAGTCCCTACAATTTTGCCAAGTTTCGTGCAAATCCATTCAGCCGTTCGGGCTAAAAGTGAGGCCAACTGCCCTATGGAAAACTCAATGTTAAAAACACGTTTTGGGACCCCCCTTTTTTCTCGGCCCCCCCTTGACGAACCCCCCCCAAATTTTCAAGGGCTGCTCAGAAACAAAATGTGCCATTTTCCTGAAAATTTCAGCCAATTCCGTCCACAAACGCCAAAGTTATTAGACATAGAATTTTCAAAAATCTCATAGAGAAAAAATCCTAACTATATATACCTACTGGCGACCGCCAGTAGGTAATATATATATATATGTATATATATATATATATATATATATATATATATATATACATACACACACACACACACAGAATTTTAAAGTATTATGTACTGATTATACAAAGGATTTTGAAAAGACCGGTGTTAGAAAGTAATAACATGCAAAGTGCAATAAAAAATTCCAACATACAAAATTTCATAGAAACAATACCAGGAAAATCGATACAAATTAAAAGAGCATTGGAAAAGTTAAGTTCGGCACATACCATTACTTTAGGAGGAAAGAAAAAACATTGGCGTGCTGATTGTACGTGATAGTTTAAACACACTGATCTAAAGGTGCCAATGCACACAGTGCAAAGAAGGACATTGAAAAATTACATGTTTTAGATGTTGTATATGGAGGTTATATCAATCACAATACATCTTTTCCTTAAGGAAAAATGACGACGTGCAAAGTGCAATTATACATACCAAAATCAATTTTCAGTAAAGCAATGCCAGGCAAATGATCAATACAAATTTAAAAAACATTGAAACACGTTTTTTAAAACATTGGCACATGTCATTTCATTAGGAGGAGAAAACAAGTATTTGCGAGCCGATTGCACATTGTATTTTAAAAATACTGGTCTTAAAAAATGATGACGTGTAAAGTGCAAAGAACTTCATGCAAACATTTCGTGATTTAAATCTTGTACATGAAGGTTACATAAATCACAATATCTCTCTCCCTTAGGGTCAGCGTCCCAAGTGCCTATTACTATTTGCAGCAGTAACCAGCTTAATCTCAGCAGTAACATTGTTCTCCTAACACAATGTGGGATATTCCAAATAAGATAAGGTTCTTTTTTCCCCCCACAAACAGCTATCTTGTATAACCACTTTTCTGTCATGGCATCTGCATAACAGCTTAACCCAGTTCAAACTTATTTTGAAGGAAGATTTTTTTGGATAACTTTTTAGAAAGGTTTTAGAGATTGGAAAACCACTAACATAATGTATCCCCAAAATTTCCTTAGCCTTTGAAAAGGAACAGAAGAATGCATTATTTTCCTAAAATGAGCATGTCCTATCTCAAGGTGGCACGTAATGACCCCGCTTACCCACTAAACTGGCAGTTTCCCCACCTCAGAACTGCTGCTAGGACTGTGACAAAAGTTGTCCGTACTCCAAACTCCAGATGTCGAACATGCGACGCTGCCATGGAGTTCAGATTGCAGATCTGATGCAAGATACGTCCTTTATATAAAAAAGCTTCAATACCTAAAATCCAGAACCTCGCAAGCATAATTTAAGGAAGGAGAAATTTTAACCCTGACTGATAATAAATGGCCAAAATGACTTCTGCCACAACTTTCGGATAATCGGTTTATAGCGCTAACTTGCGATATGACCTTACATAAACAGTGTTTTACATGATCGTATTCTCCAGAATTATTGTAGAAGATTTTACCTAAATAAGGTTGAAGTTGGGCGTTCTCCATCTTTTCATGCACTAGGAACCAATTAATCCCCACCCTCCCCGATTTAGGGCCCATCTTTCGAAAAGTCAGGGCCTTCCTTTCTTGAGATGTTTATTTTTAAGTAGTGTTCCTCTGCAGAATGTTCCAGTGCGCCATGGCACCTTTGAAGATCAACAGGGGTTAAATCCATCAAGACAACGTCGTCCATATAAAGAGGACAACAAATGTCCATATTGTCAACTTTTGGTGTATCCCCCTTTACCTTTCCTACCTTCCGCGGGAGATCATTAATTTAAAAAGAAAAATAACAAAAGCACCAAGAGGCAGCCTTGTGTCAGGCCATTATGCATCAGACTTTTTTGAGATAAATCACAGCTCCCACCCATCAGTACTTGACTCCATGTTGACGAATGAAGCACTACGACTAGCCTCAACAAATGAGAAGGGATACCAGATTGAAATAACTTTCTCCACAGCGTCCAACGATCACTTCATTCGAATGCAGAGTAGAAGACAATAAGGGTTGTGTACCCTGACATGCCCTGTGACTGGGATTTTCTATAATTACTGGTAGTACTGTGATGTTGTCTAATGTACTATTGTTATTTTGTGTTGCCCATTGTGAAGTGGGATTAATATACTTTTAGCAAACAGTTTGCCTACTGCATCTAATAATGCTATTTGCCTGTAGCTTGCTCGGGAGGATTATAGACCCTTTTCATATAGTGGCATGATAACTCTACCTTTCCAAACTGGGGGGGATATTTCCTGAGTGATAACAGTAATCAAATAATGGGCACGAAAGCTGCCCAAAGTGTATCCTCCTGTTTAATTATAAAGATCGGGATTTCATCCGGCCCTTTGCCCACAATGCTCTGGCACTCTTAATAAAACTCTCAATCTCCTGGACTGAGGGGGACCCATGCAGCTCAGACAAATCTGTGTCTTCTCTAAGATCCAGAGCGTCACTGGCCCTGGGATTAACAGCGTAAATATTGGAAAGATAATTTGTCCAGTCAGCATCAGGGATGGGAATTGCTTGTGCATTCATTTTGGATCGCAATACAGTGCGACTAAGAGCCAGTATTTTCTAAGATCGTTTGAAGCTGCTGTTTCTCTCAAATTAATCCATTTATTGTAGGCTGCCTTCTCCAATCTAGGGCCTTCTCTTCCATTTAAGTCGATACATTTCACCTTGTCTGGGAATAAAGAAGGCGGCAAATTGTTTCCTTATCAGCTGATTTATTTCCCGGTTTACTGCCTTGAAATTCTGCTTAATCTTTTATGTTACTCTGAATTTTCTCCTTTACCCGCCAAATTGGGGGAAAATTTCATAGCAGATTGTTTAATCCATACCTGCTATCTCCTCTGCACCATTGGTAACCTCCAGAAGTTTAAAACCTAGAGCCATTATGCGCCAGAGACCCAGAATGTATGTCATTCTATTTATTATATGCTACATCACCCCTCAAGCAAATCATGGCTTGGAGTCCTCCATTGTTAATTCAGCATTCATGCTCAAAATACAATAATCATGCAGTCTATATATGACTGCATATTTAAATTGGATCATGCTCCATACGTCTGATATGAAACAATCACGCAGTCAATCAAGGACTGGCCATGAGAAGAATAAAAGGTAAAAGATGAAGCGTATCATTCAGGATTCGCCCATTCAAAAACACACATTCATACATTCTAAGCGAGTCCAGCAGTAGAAAACCTAGCCTTTCTGTCCTAGTCTTCTAAACATCAATTCACCATTCTTATTCTAACCAGACACCTTCGACTTCTTGAAATCTAATTATGTTCCCTGCTCAGCAGGAATGACATCAGTACCTCTCTTGAGGAAGTAATCACAATGTTGCATTATTAGATTCACAATAATCATTGACCCAAAGGTAATTATTGAACTAGGGTCAGAGGCTGATGAATTTATATATACACATGTTCAATATCACTACTTTTTGCTTATTGAGCTTCTATTTAAAGGATACATTTCATTGTCAAACAATGTAACAATGTCAAATGTATTCATTTTAATTTCAGGTTCCAGACAACCACTAATTGAACAATAACAATCTTTCCCAAAAAACGGGTTGATTCGCTCGTGGGACAAAAACATTTGAACCATGATTTAGAAAACTTGAAGGCATCGGGTCTATCCAAGCTGATTCTCCCTGCCGTGAAACTGACGATGTATAAGGGACCATATTGCCATAGTTCTCTTAAGGGACCTTTTGGATAGACAGATCTCCATGTTGAACATTCTTATTTTCCAACCGTGCTTTAGAAGCCACTTCTTGACTTGCTAGTGCATCATGATCAATATTTGTAGAATCTAGACACTGTATATTTTCCCAGGCACCTGGCTGGACCCTAGATGAAAATCACAAAGCATCATGAGACACCAGCCGATTGGCCTGCAACGTTAAGATTTATGGATATCAACAGAAACTTTAGTCATGTCCACCTATGGTTTAGCAGCTTGACTTTGACTGTAGACAGTGTTAAGTCCCATGGTCAGGATATTGGCCGAAATAAAGGAGACAATAACGGACGGGGCTCAGAATTGTCCACAGCATGCACATTCTCAAATCAATTTTTTTTCGCATTTCGTTTCGTAATGCGCCTTTTCTTCTTGTATCTCCCTTTCTTTTGCTTTTTTCTTGGGGGTCTTTTTGGATTACACTCGCATTTTGTTCACCATTTGATAGGTCGAGAGCATCCATAGATATAGCTGAAGGCATTGCCACCGGCTTTGATGGAACCTTTCGCTTAGGCTCCTCGAATAATGATTTTAGGCAGTATACTTGCTCATACATTGACTTAAAGTTGTTGGAGCCTGCCATGCTTGTGGAGGCCTCTACCATACCAGATTTGCCCACTTGAACAGCAGCATTACTGACCTCAAATTGAGCGTCTGTTGCATTTTATTTCAATACCTTAACATTTTGTGGGTGCGTTCTAGCAATTCCAGGTGAAGTGAGATTTTGAATCCCCGTTAGTATTGAGTACAATATAATCAATGCATGGTCTGAGTTTGACACTGATTTTCCCAAGAGGGATAAAATAGCAGATAAGACTTTCTCAATACAAAGTAATGCCACTGATGGCACGTCTCCCCCACTAAGATTAGGGGGCTCCGGCTTCCACTGTAGACTAGATAAGATGAATATTTCACAATCTATACATTCCCCCATAGTGGTAGTGCTGCTATATAATATGGGCAAAGACGGACAAGTATTTGAGCATTGAGGAAGTAGCCCCAGGCCTACTCCTGGAGCTGTGATGGGGAACTTTAAGAGAACCTCCACCCCAATGGATTTCTCATAACCACCTCTTTATCCGGCAATGTAAAGTACTCCATCTTCCTTAGGTCAGATGAAACCACCTCCTGTTGGAAAGAAGGGCTTTGGAGACACTTAAGCAGGGCTTCCCCCTAGGTCTTTTCCTTGGGCAATATCCTGTGCCGGTGAGACTGGAGCAGGAATAGATTCCTTCATTCTCCCCACCTTCTCCTCCTTACCGGAGGATAGCCATAATAAAGCAGAACGCCCCCCCCCCCCTTCATTCTTGTTTATTAACCATCAATGGGTTGCTTATATTCATGCTCAGTTTGAGTGATGATTTAATTGACCCGAAGAGCTAACAAAAACTAGAGGGGAGCCTACGGCTTCTGTGACTTATGTATTCACCTTAGTGAAGAAATCGAAAATTTCTGGAAAATATTTAAAGTGTTGCAACTGGGATATTTTATTACGAGGAATTGTTTTTTTACCTGCAATGAATGATTTGACACGATTATACTCCCAGAGCGCAGTTTCTTCTGTGTCATCTTATCCAGAGCACACTAGAAAAATGGTTGGGGGCCTGCTACACCAGGCGGTTAAAGGGGAGGTGATGGGAGGTGTCAGGGCGACCACAAGATTCAATTTCCTGGTAGGCATGTGCAATCCCAACTAGTGAGTAACTGAGTAACCTTAGAATTTCTTCCAAAGTTTACTTGCCCGTTTTAGAAATCTGTAGCAGGGACCAATGCTCTGCACACATGTGGATTCTACGTGCTATATCGCACTGGATTAGACTCCCCATTCATCGCTCCTTCATGCCATACGGTGTCTACTAGGCTCTGCTGGTCTTTCCTGATGTTTCCTGGCATCTGATTGCTAATTCAAGGCTTTCGCTGCAGGAATCACCACGGCTCCAGCGGGGGACCAGGAAATCGCTACTCCTCAGACACCTCTTTTCTTTCCTTTCTCAAAATAGGGCCGGGGTCTTATCCCCCAGCTCACCCGTAAAGCAGTGTGGCCGTACATACTGCAACACGTTACCACCGCAGTCTCCACTGCCTCCGCTTGCTGCCCCACTTTCTGAATTGCAAAAGTACGTCACCAATTTGCATTGAAATTGCTCCATTATCTGATCCGTAGTATGCAAAACGAGGAATGTGGAAGAGGGGAGGATCAAAGATTAGGGGACCGTAATCACAAGCTGCACTTGCATCTAGCCCAGCCATGTCCTTGCCCGGTATTCACACCTTGACTCAGGCAGCTAACGCCACTTATGCAGCTGAGGACTGGTCCTCCCTTAATGAATTCCACCTGCTCCCCTACTGACTGACCACTGTCAACAGATATCTCTCAGATTGTCTCTAATCGGGGCGCAAATTGCCAAATCGCAAATTGCCAGGACCTCCAATCTTCCGGCTTCAGAGCTTTGGTGCTGGGCGTATCAGGCCGCCTTCCAAACCTCTGCTCAAGCCTGACTCTGCTTGTTTTTCATTAATTGTGCAATCTCTTTGTACTATAGTCCAACTGGTTAAAGTCACAAATAAGAATATGCTTCTTTAGGAAGAAAGCAAATTAACAGATTGGGTTCTGGGTTAGCTGTAACCGAGAACTTGGCTAAACTCGCCATTGATGAGATACAACACAGTAGTAACACATTGAAAAATAATTGTTAAGGATCTCAAATCATTCTAACTTATTTAATTTATTTAAGGAGCGTTCTGTAGCGCTAAAATGTCATCCTGAGGTCATTCAGATCATTAGGTGGTGGTAAAGCCATCCTAGATAAATAAAGTCCCAGCATCCACATACATGTTATTAGCTCAGTAAGATGCATTATACATGGATAGTCTGGGAGGACACCTGGGAAGACCAAAGAAGTGTAGATTGAGATGGTTTAATTAGGATTAAGTTCTGTTTTTTTTTTTAAGCATGTGGTTCTGTGGAAACAGTGCTATGTTGAGGTATCTATATAAACGTAGTTCTTTAATGTATTTTTTAAAATTCAATATATTTGATTGACCTCTTAAGACAGACTCATGTTCATTCCAGGTGCAACGGCCCTGGACTTCAAGTGATATTTTTAAATATTTGGGCTTACTCAGATCTTTTGAGGAACATAATTTGTAACAAGATTCTGCATGTACATACAACATTTTTCATGATGTGTTTTCTTTGTGCACTACATAATACATTAAACTTGGGCCTTTGCTTCAGAAGAAGCAAATGAAAGGATGTGAGGCAGGCTTCATTTTCTGTGGTCTCAATCCCTAAACAAGGAGAACCCCACACTGCCAGTTGAAGGGGGTTCTCTATTACACTGTAAATGAACAACAACCCTTGTTCACGCAATCGTTCAAAACTTATCAACTCCTAATGTCTCTAAACAGTAATTCCATCACAATTCCCAACCTATCATATTCTAGAGAATATCTCATCTTAGTCTCCATCGATGTAATCCTTATGCATGGTTTATGCATGCACGCAACTATTTTAGTTCAGAAACTCGTTTATTAATTTAGTGTTGCAGAAAGGGTAAATGGATATATACACATTAACGCATAACATTTCCATAAATAATATAATTCTTTTGTCTATTCTCACATCCCTCATTCAGGGCTACCTTCACTGTTGTTCTTTAGAAACACACATGTGCCAATATTGCAAAGTCTATGTTACGATCATCAGTCACTATTATCACATATGTAGACTGCTTATTGGTTAACATTTTATTATCTGTCTATGCATTTCTGTGCTATCCACCTTTCTCGGATGTCATCGAATTGCACACTTGATTTACACGGTACTGCTCCCTTACCTACAGAATAGTCATTTGGTTGAGGGATCTATTACTGGAAAAATGCGTAACTCTGTAGTTCAGAATCCTTTGTGTGTTCAATAAGGTTTCAAAAGTTCTGCCAGTTAGGGACATACTAGCTGCCTGATTTTTAATTTGTAATTCCATTTTCACTTCTCGTCTCTTAATGGCTGTGAGTGACTGAAAAATGTTTTACTGGCTCTCACAAGAATTACTGGTTTGGGAAAAAGTTATAAGCAGGAATTTGTAAACAGTTCTCGGTTGTATACTGCGTATGCTTGAAATTTAGGCACACTGTCGTAATGGTAGCTAAAATAGTTTAAAAAGAGTTCATAAGCATACTGAGGTCACATGTTAGAAACAAGGTTATAAGTCACTAAAGAGAGGTCATGTAAGAATCACACATTAGTAGTAAATCCACAAGTAGTTTTCTTGAATTTTTGCAGTTGAATGCTCGGTAAGCACTCTAACTTTTCTAATGGGAATTTCTTGCTTTATGACAAGAGTATTCTTATCTTTTTAGAGTGCAGGTGCCAGTAGGTTGTTTCTTTACTCGGTTTCCTACCTGCCAGAAAAAGAAAGCGTAATAGCAGCTCAGAAAACATATTTAGGTTTTTGGCAGCTTACTTCTCCTACCCTCCCCCTCAGTTCAGCAATATTCGACTGTAAACATTTAACACCACCAGAGTGCTTAGGGAGACTATAAACTGTGTGTTAAACCTGTCTTCCTTAGGGTGGTCTTTCCCAGACTTTTTGCCCTTTACCTCCTGTTTTTCCTGATTCTTTTTGTTAGCTTTAGGACTCTGAGCACTTTAACACTGCTAACCAGTGCTAAAGTGTATGCGCTTCTTCCCTAAACACGGTGACATTGGTGTATACATGATTGGCATATTTATTTTACTAGTAAGTCCCTTGTAAAGTGATATAACATATACCCAGGGCCTGGAAGTCAATGCTGGACTGCAGCACTAATTGTGCCACCCACATAAGTAGCCTTTCAAAACTATCTCAGACTTGACACCTCAGTGCCTGTGTTTACAGTTTACTGCCACTTCTACTTGGCCTTTAAAACTACTTGCCAAGCCTTAAACTAACTCCCCTTTCATTACCTATAAGGCACCCTAAGGTAGGCCCTAAGTAACCCTAGGACAGGGTGCTATGTAAGTAAAAGGTAGGACATTTACCATTATGTTTTATATGTCCTGGTAGTGATAAACAGCCTATTTCGTTTTTCGCTACTGTGAGGGCTGCTCCTCTAGTAGTCTAGCATTGGGAATTCTTTAGTTCCTTTTAAAGCTGTAATTCCAGATCAGAAAGAAGTAGGAGTGCCCATCTACATACATCTGCATTCTGATGGCCTTGCCTGGGCAGGATGGAAGGGAGGGCCTAACAGTTCACCTGAAAAGGCATTTTTCTGTCCCCAAACAAAGGTTTGATTACCTCCCACAGATAGCCTCACAGACAGGACTGGGTTGAAAGGAATACTTGTGCACTTCAGAGAGCTGCTTTGAAGTCACCCCCATTCTCATCAAAGTCACTTTTGTGTATAAGGACCGGGTCCCTGGCCCCCTAAAATCAGACACTACTGGACTTGTAACTGAAGCTCTGCCAGCAGAACTGCTGTGCTGCTTAAAGGACTCAAGTGGACTGCTGAGCTGGAAGGCCTGCTTTTCTGTGTGATGCCCTGCTGCTCTCTGACTCTTCTGAAGGAGAGCTGGTCTCTGCTTTCACTCCAAGTGATCTCCAAGGGCTTGTTGGCTTGCCTCCTGTTACTTGAGACTCAGGGATATCAAAGTCTGTACCCCTGCTCTTGGCTTACTAGAAGTGGTCCAGATACTTGTAACACAGAATTTGACGCATCTCCTGTCTGTGTGCTGCTGAACCAGCGCACCAACCTGGTTGCGGGTAAAAATTCGGCAGAACGGAACCAGCGCATTTGCCTTCAGAGATTGGCGTATCTGACAGCGTAGCATCGCCGCTGCAGCTTGGTGAAATCGATGCATTCCCTCGACTGCGTGGCATATTCCTACGCATCACTCGATGCCGGCACCCGTCTTTGGAACTGACGCATAGCCTTCACTGCATGGAGAAGATCGATGCATCTCGCTGTTTGCGACCAAGAAAGGTGCTTTGTTCACTGGGGCCTGGGTGGGTGCGGTAGCCGGCCAGCGCTCCACCATGGGATCAGTCCGAACTTTGACTTTGCCCCAGTCCAGCACGACCTAAAGTAACCTTTTTTTAGTGCTACTTGCTTCTAAGTGCTTTACTGCATTTATTCCTTTTAAATTCAGTATCTCAACTTCTTTCCATTGGAGTTTTGTCATTTTGGTCTTGTTTCATTCCGAATATAATAATGTATTTTTCTAAACCTGTGTCGAGTAGTTTTGTGGTGTATTCATTGTGTTACTGTGTGTGTGTGTGGGGGGGGGGGGTTTGCACAAATACTTTACACATTGCCCCTTTAGATATGCCTGACTGCTCTGTATCAAGCTACCAGAGGGTGAGCACAGGTTATTTATTAGTGTATATCTAGCTTACCCTGACTAGAGTGGTGGTTCCTGTCTGGCCTGGCTGCATATGTTAGCCAACCAGGAATCTCATTTCTAACACTGTGTCAAATAAATAACAAGTAGTAGTATATTGAGGAGTGTGCTTCAAAAAAGAAGTCTGGACCTGAGGATGACCTTGGAATCCATGCAATATCATCAACCTGCTCCCTCTTTAAAGGAATTGTTAATTGTGGGTAATGTCTAGCGTACCAGCTGTGTGATCCTGTAGAAAACATCTGCCCTGCAGATTTCTGCCAGAAGAGCACGAATGACAGTACTGTGCATCAGCCTTTAGGCCCATGTGCTTTTTCCATATCATTGCAATGCACCTAAACCTTGGTGCTTCCAGCCTTATTTTGCATAATACAGACTGAGGCAACATGGCGAAGGTCTCAAAAGTAACACATTATTACTGTCTATTTATTATACGTTTAAGACTTTTATGCTTATCAACATTACTTCATAGCTTTATAATTCAACATAATTTTTTTCTTGCAGGTGCTGTTGAATTAGAAAACCTTCCTTTAAAGAAAGATGCATTGAAAGAGTTGGAGTTGCCATTTGAAGTAAAAGCAGGTCAGTGGTCCAACAAAAAAATGACTCTTTGCCGCAGCTAGGAAGGATATGGTTCTGGGTATACTTAGGAATCCAAATTACTCGTAACCATAGGTACGAAGTGACTCTCAATATAGGAAAGATAATGGGCATAAAATGTTTGACCTCATTTTGTTCAGGACTCCCACTATCGATGTAAGGATGAGTAGCAGTATTTAAGATGTTAATACCTACGGACCTTTATGTCTTCCAGGGAATGATGTGCTCCTACCCAGGACAATATTTCAAGAGATTAATAGTTTGACCACTTTGTTATGTGCTAGGTTCCAGCCTATGATCAAATTGGGCATTCTTAGACTGATGTGTGAAAAGTGAGGGCTTGCTCTTACAGATTTTGAATCCTATTATCTTCTGGCTCAATTGCAGCATTTGCCAGTTTAGCTGGACACATCCCTAACTGTAAAGCAATGCATCTAGCTAGCTGTTTAATTGAAGTGGCCCTTGGGTCCCCATTTATTCCCCCCAAATCAAATATGCCCCAAATTGCTACTCTAGATGTCTCATTCATTGTAGATTTTGATGTATGGGATCTTTCCACATTTAGGCACACTTTAATAAGTGTGCCTAAATGGATGTGGGAGGATGTCGCACGATGGGAGACTTGTGCAATGGAAATTAGATTTTTAACATTTGAAGAAGTTTACAATGAATGTGGACTGCTGTCTTGCCAAACTTATGCTAGCTGGTAAGAGCTGCTCGTATCACCTGGGAAGGATTTTCTCAGAGACTACCCAATTCTCCTACTCTGATGGCGATGCATGCACTAACACAGGGAGGTTGATTGATCTGTACAATCTATAGAACATTTTTGCAATAATTCTCCTGTGGCCACTCTGCATGTACGAAAACAGTAGGAAAGAGATTTTGAAACACAAACAACAGATACTAAATGGACCAAGATGTTAGTCATGCGTAATGTCAGGTGTCATCTTATGCAATTAAAAATGTTACATAGAACATATTTAACTCTGTTATTGTTAAGTAAGACATACCCAACTAGATCATAAAACATTGGATTGTGGGTTTACATCCCAGGTCAAAAAATGGGAATATTTTGTTTAAAATTGTAGTCTTATTCTTTTTGCTACCCAAAGGTGCATACTGATCCATTGGTCGCAGGCTATATGTCCTTTGACTGACATGTGGAAAGAATGGTTGGCCGCTGACGAGACACGTGTCTGCAGTTAGATCTGATGATAAGTTGGAGGAAGATCTGCATTATTGGAGAGAAAAGACTAATAGTATGCTAGACAATGACAATGACTTTGATCTTCTCTGATGAAGTAATATTCCTGAACAGTGTAGTTATAGCCTTGTCTTAATCGATGAGCAAACATGTGGATAATCTGCTGTAGTCCTTACTGAGCACTTGTAATATGAACTTGGATTTTGATTAGATAATCAATGATGTGCTAAATACAAAAAAAATATAACATGCATGGTATTGCAATCACTGTCTGGTAGTGTAAGCACCTGTCAAATGTAAGAAAAATGTTGAATTCTTAAAAAAATATATATAAACATTAAATCACAAAAATCTGCTTCACTGACTCTGCTATTTGTTTTTCAGCCATGCAGCATCAGTCATTCTTTAAATCACAGTCCCAAAGTGCACACTAGTAAAGTCTTTTGCCAAAGGGCAAAATCCTCTTCAAAATACGGACCATGTTGATCAACTTGTCACCTATTCCCATCCTAGCCATGACCTTGAATAGGTATTCCCACGCCAGTTGATTAAAGGCTTTCTCTGCATCAATGGAGAGGGCCACTGTTTCTTCCTTTCATTTCTGGTTTGCATGTTGACCGGTGGATTTTGTGGTCAATAACTTCTCTTAGACAAATCCTGCTCGGGATTTAGATTGTCATAAGTACTTTACATATAGATTGGATAGGGTTTACCCATAGGCTATTTTAATTCTCTTTCCCTGTCTTTTGTATTCTTACAATCAACACAAAAGTGCTCCCTCCAAAACAGAGGTTGAGCCCGCCCAGTATTGGTAGTTTTACCAGGCAAGGACTCATTGATGAAACATGCCAGACACGTTTGTGGTTACGAGACCTTTTTAAAAAGCAAGGATTCTTTTTCTTTCTGGGTAGGTTAAAGGTTTCACTTAATTCTTTTGTGGAAGCTCCTTTTTGGTTCTTAAGACATTATTTGGGGAAGATGAGCTGACCTTCCTAATCGCTTTTCTTTCTCTCCCCTCTTGTTAAGATTACATTAGTAACAGCCTGCCTACTTTTTTCCATTGTTCATAATATTTATGCCTAATGGATTCTAAAACATTTCTGCTTTGTGGGAGAAGTGTACATTTAATTCATACTTTGCTTTAGTCAACAGTCAAAGAGTGTCTTCTGAGGGGGGAGATTGTCTATGTAGGTGTTTTAGGTCTCCAACTTCTTTTTGTTCCTTGAGTTTCTTCTTATGATGTGCTCCCTTACTAATCATTATGCCGCTCATGTAAGGTTTTTCTGAGGCCTATAGTGTCTGGTCTGAAGTTACACAGTTTTCATTTAAGACTAAAAAAGTCCTTGGCCTGGTCATTCAAAGCCTTTCTCTCTTTGGGATGATTATAGATAGGTGTGTTCATTTGCCATATCCTTGCCTTTGGGGGTGTAATTCAGAGATTTGGAGATCTCAATATTGGTGCATTTTTGTAAAGGTCAGCTGGTCAGATTTGGCAAGCATACACATTAAGGAGAAGTGCTGTTTTTACAAAAAAAGTCTATTCTTATTTTGGTTTTGTTTGGACAAGACAAATAGATGTACTCACCACTGGTAGGGTAGATAATGCGCCAGAAGTCTCTTGTGCTACGATCTGCCATCAGATATTTTAGCATATTCCTATGTTACTAATATTTGGTTTCCCAGATCTAGAACTGGGTATTGCATTTACCATAATGCAACGAGGTGAACTGTGCTGGGATGAGAGGCAACGTGCTCCCTCCCCCCTTGTGTTTAAAAGGATCCCTTGAGACAATAAGCTTATTAGCCCGCCTGAGATACACCTGAGTGCCTGTGGAGTGGTACTATGACCTGTGAAGACTTGACTCCAGATGACTTTTCTCTGCTCTGTACTACTTCTGCTCTCTACTGATGAAGGGCTAAACCCAGAAACACTTGTCTAGAGATGCACCAACTTTGGAGAAAAACGACAACAACTTTGAAGTAAGCGTACTGCATTTACCAGAATACAATGGAGTGAGTTGTGCTAGGATGAGATTCAGTGTGTTCCCTCCCTCCTTGAGTTTAAAAGTCTCCCTTGAGTCGATGAGTGGACAAGCTCATCCGGGATGCACCTGTTTGCCTGTGGAGTGGTACTGTGACCTTGAAGACTTGGGCAGCATTTCAGCAACACCAGTTGACCTCTGTCTGCTCTCCACTACTTCTACTCTCTACCACACCTATCTAGAGATAACAGCATTACCTGCACCAACCTTAGTGAAAAACTACAGCAACTTTGAATTAAGCATACTGCGTTTACCAGAATGCAATTGGGTGAACTGTGCTGAGATGAGATGCAGTGCTCCCTCTCCCGTATCTGTTTAAATAAAGTCTTTGTTTATACGACCGATTTTTAAAGCTCCCTTATTATATTTGGTTGTGGATATTATTTTTACGCTTTTACAGTACAGTTAATTGTAGGCAGAGGTGACTCCCAGGTTCTTAAAGGGACACGTATCTTATTTTCTTTACTCTTAATGTAAACCTATTTGGCTACATTTTTATCTTCATGTATCCAATTTTAAAGGCATTTTGCTTAACACATCCTGCAACCTAGCTCAATTCAGACAGTCTATGGCAACATTATGGACATTCAGAAGAATAATGACATCTCGGATAGACTTCTATTGTCTGTGAATTTGCCTGAACTCTGGGATAAAGGCATGCTACAGTGTTTTGTATTTGGAAGGATAACTATGCAGAAAGGTGTTTCTGGGGTCCTTGCTAGCAGATAGGAATTAGCCAAGCATTTATGTCTTCAGTGAAGATTCCTACAATGCAGAACCAGGACAAGTAAGTAGCCTTTTCTTGCAACCCACTCTCCTATTCTTCTTGAGTGTCTTCCTGTTTATTAAAACATTATAGAGAAACCATGTATCAGAAATGTAAAATAATGTAAAGAATAGGTATTTTCCCTAAAAAAGATCTGCTTTCCCAAAGTGGGCCTAATCTCACCTAGGTGTTTGCTTGCGAAACAAGGGTGGAGAAACGGTTTAGAAAAACAAATGTGATCTCCAGAACCCTAAGCCAGGTAGCAATTGCTAGAGCGGCCATCACTAACATCTTTACAGACAAAGCAATCCGGAAAGCTACAGCTCGAAAGGAATTAGTGTATGAAGTCAAAAAGGAAGTCCAAACCGCCGTCAAAAGTCTTCCAAAAGGAAAGATGGGATTTGGACCCAAATTCTGTGGGTGGATCGAATTGTTATATACGGCACAGCTGGCACATGTAGTAGCGAACGGATATATCTCAAGAGAGATTATGTTGGGGAGAGGAACGCGGCAGGGTTGCCCGCTGTCCCCTCTCCTCTTTGTCCTCGTACTGGAGCCGCTGGCCGCGTGGCTGAGACAGGAACCGCGAATTCGGGGGCTAGGGTGGGAGGCGGACTGGGAGGACCGGGTTTCATTATATGCCGATGATGCGCTAATATACCTAACATCCCTGGCAGAGTCCTTGAGGGCCCTAATGGATATTCTTACGACGTACGGGACAATGGACCTACGCCCGAGCTGCCTCCGGGATGTACGCTCCAAATTGCAAGCGACGGATTCAAATATCTGGGGATATATGGAACCCCGCTGGACGGTGTGTTCATGGCAGAAAACCTGACAAAACCCCTTACACGGCTCAAGGCAGATGTCGGACATTGGCGGTCTCTGCCGTTGACACTGCTGGGGAGGGCGGCGTTATTCAAAATGTTGGCACTACCCAGGTTCCTCTACGCCCTCCAAAACACCCCTTTCCCAGTCCCTCTTTCCTACTTTAAGGCTTGAGGCGGAGGTCACCTCGTTATTGTGGGACGGTCGACCACCCCGTATAGCGCAACACAAGCTAGTGCATAGCTGGTATGACGGCGGCATTGCCCTACCAGACGTGAAACTTTACTAATGGGTTTTTGCAATTAATAATCATAAACCAGTGGCTGCATGTCCCCCATGATGAGCCAGCGTTCCGGTTAGACAGGGCCCTCCTTCCTGCACAAAACCTGATTAAAGCTCTCTACACTAACAAACGAAAACACACACTCACAGGTCCCACTGCACACACGATCAAAATCTTGCATACCGCGCAGAGGGCGCTGGGATGGGAAGGGGTACTAACACTCGCCACTCCACTTTGGGAGAGTCTACGGCTCGGCACCCTAGTAAACACTAAAGGGTTCAGAAAATGGGACCTCATCGGTATTACGAAGATTGGTGACCTTTGGGTGCGGGGAGAGATACTCACTTTTGCGGCACTACAAGCCAAATATGACATGGGAGACACAGAACGTTATCGCTATTTGCAAATTAGACACGCCCTTCAAGGCGCAATCCCCCAGGGCACCACATTGGCTGATTCCTCGCCCCTTGAAGATAGAATTCTAACAGACTACATGGAAAAAAGAGTGACCATAAAGAAAAAGTATATAAAGGAGGTGGGTGTCGCACGTGAAGTCTGAGGCCAGTTGTAAGTGGTCCGATGGTAAGACCAAATTTCAAGAAAAAATACACAATTTTTTCAGGAAACCCTCACTCACCCTAGTGGTGACATGCTTCATCATCGGGTCCACCGGGAGAGATCGAATACCTCCCCGGTGTGCTGCGACGCCAGGAGACTGCGGAGCAAGTTTTTGTGTGAAGATGAAGTGTGAAAAATACTGAGGTTAAAAATGTCAGAGGTTGTACCAAAAAAACTTTATTCACTGGTCAACCTGACATATTAAAAATGAGATATGTGAAGGGAAACTAGCCAATTACTTTATACTGGTGTTTACCCTGTAAAGGAGGTCAACACCAGTATAAAGTAATTGGCTATTGGCGTCGCAGCACACCGGGGAGGTATTCGATCTCTCCCGGTGGACCCGATGATGAAGCATGTCACCACTAGGGTGAGTGAGGGTTTCCTGAAAAAATAGTGTATTTTTTCTTGAAATTTGGTCTTACCATCGGACCACTTACAACTGGCCTCAGACTTCACGTGCGACACCCACCTCCTTTATATACTTTTTCTTTATGGTCACTCTTCTTTTGATTACCTGTATATTGCTTGGGGACTAAGAGTGCCCTAAAACCCTCTCTCTCCTTTTGTTGAGATATACATGGAAAAAAGGCCATCTCGCAAACTTATCGAAAGCTGGTCAATAATAAACCAGATCACACGCTGACTCTTCGGGTCAAATGGGAAGCAGACCTGGGAGACATAGACGACACCGATTGGTTGGGCGCATTGGCGTCGGCCCGTGAGGCAGCGATCCCATCGCGACTTAAGTTGATACAACTCAAGGTGTTACATCGGGTGTATTACTCCCGCACCCTTTTATATAAGCTGGGGCGCGCACCAGATCCATTCTGCCTTAGGGGTTGTGGGCAAGTTGGGACGTTTTATCATGTAATATGGGACTGCCCCAAAATACAATCATACTGGGACCAGGTTACGACTGAAATATCGGAGGTAGGGGGGGCTGAGGTCCGGCGGGACCCCCGGTGTTGCCTCCTAAACATCTGGCCACCTACTGACCTAAACTTAGCATTACAAAATTGGACTACACTGGGCATGACCATCGCTAAGCGGAACATTGCCAGACATTGGGGTTCAGGGTCACCACCTACAATGCATCAGTGGGGCACTGACATGGACATTTCCATGGTAGCTGAAAAAGCGGTCTACACTCACAGGGTTGTCCCAAAAAATGGTCCAGAATATGGGGGAAATGGAATGAATCACGAGGGAACACGCAACATCCACCCCAGAAGATAGCCAATGAGCGGGGTCCGGTCTATAGGGACAGAGCTATGGTTCCACATGCAATGGTACAAGAGGAAGAGCGGCGTAGAGAACGGTGTTGCATATGTTAATGGAATGGTGAACTGCCGATGTTGGACTGTACTGTGTGCTAGGATATGTAGTGTGCTCGAATTAATTGCAGCTGGAGATGATTACTGTTTAATACTATTCAAGATGTTTTTGATTGTACGATTACGAAATAATAATAATAAATATATATATATATAAAAAAAAAAGTCTTCCAAAAGGGAAAGCCACTAGGCTAGATAGTATTCCTTCCGAGGTTTTATGGAACATTTTTAGAGCAAATTAAACATATCTTAGTTGATCTGATCATACATAATATTTACCGGTGGCCAGCCTCCCAAATCTTTGTCTTGCGCTAAAATAGTTATTTTCCCTAAAAAAAAACAACCTCCGGAACACTTAGGATCATACTGCCCTATAACTCTTATCAATGCAGACTCAAAAAGATTTTGGCAAATAGGGTAGCCCCTGTGATACATAAAGTGATCGCCAAGAGCCAACATGATTTTGTTCCAGGAAGATCAACAATAAACCACATTCAGAGAGTTATTACGCTATTTGACGGCAAGGAAACTGCAGGAGACCCTACGGCACGGATCCTTCTTGACGCAGAGAAGGCTTTCAATAGGGTCTCCTGGCAGTTTCTTTGGAAGGCTACGGCAAAGGTGGGATTCCAAACTGGCTTCATTCAGTTCATACAAAAATGTACGTTAACCCCAAGGCAGCGGTATGGGTCAATGGAAGCTTAACTAAGGAATTTGCTATCTCCTGAGGAACATGCCAGGGCTGTCCATGCTCACCATTGCTTTTCGCAATATATATTGATCCTTTTATTCGCTGCCTAGAAAGGAACAGCGAAATCACTCCTATCATATCACAGGAACACTCCACAAAAACTTTAGCATATGCAGCTGACATTGCTATCGTTTCCACTGATCCTACGATAGCTATGCACGCCATTGAGATTGAAGCTAGCAAATTTGGCTTAGTCTCTGGCTACGCGCTCAATCAAGACGCAGATTGTCCTTAATCAAAAAAGCGCGATGGACCACCCTCGAGTGGTGGGAAAAGCGACATACCTGGGAGTTGCCATCTCCTCTGATCTTGAAGAACTGGTGGGCATTAACGTTAAATTAATGCTGTGCTCAATACAGAAAGATCTAAGCCGCTTGGATAATCTCCATTTGTCCATATTTGGAAGAGCAAATGTAGGTAAAATGTTTTTTTCCTGAAAATCTTATATTTATTTAGGGCAATCTGTCTCGAATTCTCAAACCAATGGTTTACAGCAATTGAACGCACATTCTCAATATTTATCTGGGCATGCGCACCACCCCGACGAGCCTATAAACTCCTTACCCTCCCCAAAGACAGAGGTGGGCTCGCTCTTCCCAAATTAACAAGGTACTACTGGGCGTCAGTACTACTCTATAGCAGGGATCTACTACAAAACACGAGGACTGATGAAATAATTGAAGATGACCATACACCATCTATTTTTCAATTGCTTTTGGGCAACGCAAGCCGAGGGTATCTGAGGAGGCACTTACATGAAAGCTACCATAAAAAAGTTACGTTCAAGACACTATACAGTGGGTTCAAGGTATGGAAGGCAGTAAAGAAAATACTAGACATAGGGCAAATCTCACATTATACCCCTGTAACGGACAATCCAATTCTTCCCGCAACTATCTTTAGTGATAACTGTATAAATAAATGGTACAGGGCAGGAATAACCCAGCTAGGATGCCTGTTTACATTGCGGGGGATCAAATCCTTCAAAGACCTGAAAGATGAATACCATCTAGATTGTCCTGCTTCGCAAGCCTGGGGGAGGACCCTAGGGGAAAAGTCAACTGTGGTGGAGTCAATTATTCACACTAGGGACTACACTATTGGCGAAGTCTACGCCTCGCTGATGGCAATATTCCCCGATGACTTAGGCAAAACATTGCTGAAGTGGCAGAGTAACTTAGAGATATCAAACGAGGGATTTTTCACACACTTATCAGCTAGCTCAAACTATCCTTATCTCCACCAAGCTTCAGGCACAATTTTATAAAACCTGTTTTTTTCTATATTACACTCCAGATAAAATTGCTAAGTAGGGAACCAGTAAAGGGACATGCTGTCCGAGATGTAAACTATTTAATGCTGACTCCATTCATATCTTCGCCTCTGCCCCGCACTAACATCTTTAATACAAGAGATAGAGAATTTTCTGACGTCCGTTCTCAATAGAGAGACCATTTTGTCGAGCGAGGTAATTATATTAGGGGCTGACGACCCAGATAATCCCGGCTGTGGCCATGAGCTTATATTTGTTGCAATGGCGCTTTTTGAGGCTATGCATTGCATTGGCATGGCTAGATCCTATAGCACTCATTCCAACAGTGGTTAGCTAGGCTATTGTACACACGCAAAGGGGTGTGGAGGAAAACAAAGAAAAGGAAAAAGGGAAAAAGGAAAACCCCTAAACATTCCACAAAACAAAAAATCCTTTGTTTTGAGAATACTGCCCTCACTCACACACCGAAGTGTGCGACATGCTTCATCATCGGGTCTGCTTACAATACGCCCAGGTGTAGCCACACTCTGGACGGAGCATAGGGAGGGGGGGGTTTAACAAAAAACGACCACAAGACAAGTATACGAGACCAAACAACATATAAACATAAATCAAATGATGATCAGTGAATATCACCCTGTGATTGGAAGAGGTCCACAACACTTGCAGTTAAAGGGAAAATGTTTAAAACTAGTTTGTGGATACCAAATGAAAACTTTATTAACATGCTCCACAACCAGGAGTAAAAGAAACAAGAGGATGGGTAGTGTTTTTAAGAGAAACTCATGATTCTCAAAGCAACCCTCCTAATACTGCCTTTATCAACATGTTTCGACCGACTTACTGTGCCACGTAGGTCACCCCGGTCTTCTTCAGGACATGTGTTGTTGCCAGTTCCAATATTGGTCCCACCGGTGTTCGGTCAATGTACCAATTTAACTGATCACATGCGATTCTAATCGAACCAGCATGTATGGAGGGATCCCAACAACATGGGAAACGCATGCGAGTTTATTGAGAAAGTAAACTCGACATGGCGTCCTGCAGGAAGGTGTCCCAAGAACACAACTGTTCCGAGGACAACACCTCGTTTGTCAGCCTGTCTTCAGATCGCCGCATGGCTATTGGCCATGCACAACATTGAGGTAGCCATCTACAAAAGGAAAGGTAAACTGCGCCGCAAAAGGGGGCTTAGGATCTGGACTCCTCTCACACAATGGCGCTCCATGCAAAATTAGAAATTTAAGTGGAATTGTACTATGCCTTTGCTCTCTTTTTTCTTTTTTTGCTTTTCTAATTAGTTCTCCTTTAGATATCTTCCTGTGGCTTCTTCTTTTTCTCTTTTTCCTTTAAAATAGGATACTTAATCTTGGGAATCATATTCTAAAAATGTTTTTTCTTATGTAAATAGATAATGTGTACTATGGTTTACCTGTCTGTCATTGAGGGAAGGAGGGTGGGGGTAAAGAAATGGAAAAATGTTGAGTAAAGATATTAAAAAAACCCAAAAAAAAACAACAAATGTGAGAGCCAGAGAATGCTCTATGGTTACTATCGTGTTAAGCTACCCTGAATGGTAGCAGTGTACTCTTTTTAGGTATCACTATCTTTCTGTCATTGGATATAATTATCAGTTTGTAATAGAACATTCCATATGCTGATTTACAGAATCCGTGTTTGTGGAAGTTTCTAATGGTTAATTGTAGTTAATAAATTGTAACTGTGTAAAGTGTGATGGATTTTCCATCATTGTAAATTTAGCGTTAACAACCAAAAAATTGGTATTTTGGAATAGTGACCCAACAAAACTAATGGACATCCCCAAATTCATACATTGGTTACTGTGAAACATTTTGAAATGTAGAGAAAGGGATTCTCTACATATTTTCCATCTTGTAAGACATCTGCATGAGTAAATCTTTCCCATGTGAAGTATTGTTGTTGTAAATTTCCAATTGTACTCTTGGGATTCTCTATGAATTCCATCACAGTCTGGTATCTAAACAAAATGTTGGAGTAATACTGTTGGAGTGGATTTCTTACTTTTTCAGCCTGTATATGTGTATTATGCCCCTTGTTGTTTGTTCTGTAAGAAAACCTTGGAAGTACTCATTGAGATTTTCTCAATTTACAGGATTTATTGGAAAGATAACGTTGCAGATTCCATTTTATCGGCCACATGTTGATCCCTGGGTGATTTCAATATCAAAGCTGCATGTGATTGGAGCACCGGATGGGCTACAAGAGTATGACGAAGAAAGGGAAAAGTTGTTTGCTAGAGACTATAAGAAAGCTCTCATTAAAACATTCGAAGAAAAATGGAAGGTAAGCAATGGAAAACCTTTATAGACACTGGCACATGTTGATTACTATATCTATCTACATTAATTATAACATCAATTTAATTCTTTGAAGGATTTGGTGTTATAAATGCAAACTCTTGTGTGGTATTGTAAAGTAATATGTATATGGTGAACAACAAATGTAATAGTAATTATTTGCCCCCCTAAAGATGAGCCGTCCAGTTTGGAGAAACAAAAACAGTTCCCTTTACCCAGCCCTTCATCGCTAACAATCATCAACAATAGGCATTCTAAAATGTTCCTTTGTTTGATGAAGGCTGCTAGGGTTTTTGTGATGTATTGCAACATCATTCATCTAGTTACCCCTGTGAAAATTGTACCAGTCCTGTTAGGTTTCAACCATTACACATGTGCATGCCTCAAAGTAACAGTGCAAACATTCTTGCATCTCTCACACACACATATAAGGTGGTTAACCTAGTATGAGTCTTTAATTCTGAGACTTAAGAAGTAGGCAAAGGAAAGAATCAAAAGCCTTTGATTACACAAACCAGATTTTTTCTTTTTAAGAAAAGAAAAATTATTTTTTATATTAGTTAATATTAGTAGAGGTGGCGATATTTATATTTATTTATTAGTTTTATACCGCATATCTGAACCACAAGGGTGTTGGACCACTTCCCAAAGCACTGTAGGAATTACCTCAAAAAGTAGAGGATAAATAAGGGTACAAACTTGCAGTATGCGAGTAAGATAGCAAAATAGGAGGACAAACACGTGACTAGGAAAGACATTTGGTCACAGGGTGTTCATATTGTGAGGGATTGGACGACAGATAGACAATAATTAATTCAGATATAGGTTGAATAGATGCTAGGTGACAAACTAAAAATAAATGGCCTTGCATTGTTTTTTAGGCATCTCAGTGTTGCCTTATCTCTTCAGAGGTTTCTTTCAAGATGCGTTAACATTGATGACAAATCTTGCCGATTCTGAAATTGTCGTTTTGAGTCCTGCAAACATTATCTCTCAGCTGTCTCAAAAGGCCTGAAGTCATAGGGCCTGAGTTACAAAGGAACTCATAACCGCACTTGTAGAAGTACTGTTCCTCACACTTGCAGTTTTACAATTTTCCCTATTTCTCAAAACTCAGCAGTAGTACACCTGGAAAGCTCTGCCATTCTTCTTTTTCCCCAATGGTTAATTATACATAGTGTACTATTATGCGCTGCACAAGAGCTGCCTGATGCACACGTGTTTTCTTTTCCTTTTTGTTCCTTCATGAGAAAATAAATTTTTACCATTAAAGATATCACTTCCCCTCCACCCCCTGCCAAATTTGTGGGTGATACATTTCTCTTCAGACATTGGATGAGAAGTTTGTCCATCCCTTTCCTTGGTCAGAATATCTAATAACTCAATAGTTTGTAGGAATTCCCCAACTTCCAAGGCGAACTATGCCTTCTAACTACCCACTCTCTACCCTATTTGTGGAGTTTACTTCTCATTATCTGCAGTAGTGGTAGAGAATTGTGCAGTAGGAAACCCATTCATGCTTAGCCGGTATCAATTTGTGTATAGGTGCCAGATGTAAATGGAGCTTTTTGCATCGGATTACAGCTGTAAATAGTTCTGTGAATCATGTCGTAATTCTCTTTTAAAAATGAGAGAGTTAAAGCTGAGAATAGAATAGTTTCTGAGTGCTGACTCTCCGCTTACATTCCCTGGAAAAGACATCAAAACTGCTGTCTGGGCTTGGAGAAAATCCCTGGACCATCTTAAAGGAAGGGACAGCTTCAGTTTTGAAGATGGAAAGGCTTCTACACCGGCACCCTGCCTCCATGTTGTGACCAATAGCAATGTTGAAGGGGACTGCAGTGCAAGCTGACGCTGCACGTCTAGCGACACATGGCAGTCTAGATGCCAGAAGCACAAACTGCACTTGTTTACGAGTAGTACCGAGGTGGACTTGAGTCGCAGGAAACAAGCAGAACCTCAAGCTGCCTCACCGCAATTGGTGTAAGGTGGAAGTCTGGCTCACTGATCTACAATTGGAGAGGGGCACTTTTCAGCCTACTGGGGTAGGAGTCGCGGTGGCCCTGTACGGCTCTACCTCCGCCATATGTTATTGGTTCGCCGATCAGGAGACTGAGCTATTAGCCTTACCAAAACTCTGAGTATTTAGAATAGAAATGTGTATGGGGAATGCCTTTTTCTTATCAGCCCAGAGTGAGGGAGGCTGGTTTCAAGAGGGGAGATACTACTCTTTCCCATCTAGTCTTTCAAGCTGAAAGAAAGGAACTCCAGAACCAAAAGTGAACACAGGGAAGGAGACCCACAATTGCAAGCTTGAAGCAGCCCTTTCCGGACTTAGGAATCTTTCACAAACACCCAAGGGTGCAACCTCTTGGAGAATAGTGGGGGCTAATCCAGCTATTTAATATGCCTGAACTTTGGGTGCCACTTTTGTGGTGATATATTTTCCTTCTCTTCTTAAATGTATAGAGGGTTTAGGTAACATTGTAGCTGCCTGCGATTTGAGTGCTTGGTTATGTGGTGACCTATTGTAGTCACAAATAGCAATAGTAATAAAATGCATGGCACAACTGACAGGCTTGATATTTAAAAAAACATTACAAGTAAAATGGCCGTCAGCAATTTCTGTTGTTGATGATTGATTTATAGTATGGATATTTTTTATTAATATAAAAATATTTAGTTAGTTGTGGCAGAGTTCAGTGTCTGCTGGGAGGAAGTGCAGTAGTAGGATCCTTTTACACGATTTAGTGTTCCCTGTGCCTTATCATTTTGTTATGTTCTGGTTTTCGTGCTCTTTGGTCTTTGTTCTCCTTTTGTTGTATTATTGTGGTTAAAGTTGTTTTATATGTGCGTCAGGGCCTATTTTCAATATAACATCAGGTGTGAAGAGTTTTTGATATTAATTAATCTTTTAAAAACAGAGTCCAAAATTGGACTTTACGTGCGCGATTAGCATTATAGGCTCCAAAATGCATCCTTTTGGTTTATCTGTGTGATTCTGATGGTTTTGCAGTTTTTCAAAATTTTCTATGCATTTCCTGATAAAAGCCATTGCGCACTTATACTCATTTATCTGTGTGTTGGGCATGAGTGGTACAATATCTTGATTTGCTTCAATGTTTGGTGCACTTGTTTGACTGCTATGTTTAGTTTGGTAGAAGAAGAAGGTTGAAGGAATTGGGGACAAAATAAATCTTTGCCAGCATGATGGCAATTAATTATGTTGATTTCTTATAATTCACAAATCCCCTTTAATGTTGACTTTTTTACCTAACCTTTCTCAATGTGTATTTTCGTAGAATGAACAGAATCTAAAAGGTGAATCTTACTGGTACTCTGTGACTGCATCACTTGTCACTAGAATTGTGGATAACATTGAAGTAAGTTTAAAGATCCTTGTTTACAGTGCTCTTTATAATGTATTTTCACAATGATATTTTCATTTTAGCAAAGATGTGTGACACCATAGACAAAGAATATAAAAACACTGTTTTGTTTGTATTTCTTCTGACATATAAATCGCTTTTTTAATTCTTTGATTTGCCAGTTACACATGATTTGACATCATCCTATTGAAATCATGAAGTGGGTATTTTATGCATCAGTCATGTTTAGCTATACATCAGCACATTTGTTAGACCGGTCAGCCTTAGGGTTGTCTTCCCTCATCCGTTTTGTGTGCTTGCCTCCAATTTTGCTGAATTCTTTTTACTGGCCTCAGGACTCTGAGCACTTTAGCACTGCCAACCAGTGCTAAAGTGCATGTCCTCTCACCCCTAAACAAGGTTAGATTGACTTATCCACAATTGGCTTATTTAATTTACCTATACATTCCTAGTACAGTGTACTACATGTGCTCAGGGCCTCTAAAATAAATGCTACTTGTGTGCCTGGAGCACTGATTGCACCACCAACGTAAATAGCAATTTAGGCATGCCTCAGGCCTTCCACTGCAGAGCCTGTGTGCGCAGTTTACACTGCCAGTTCGGCTTAGCATTTAAAACCCCTTGCCAAGCCTTAAACTCACATTTTGTTACATAAAAGTCTCCCCTAAGATAGGCCCCAGGTAGCCTGTAGGGCAGGGTGCTGTGTAATCAAAAGGTAGGACTTAGACTTTTAGGTTTACATGTCCTGGTATTCAGAAACACCCAAATTCGTTTTTCATTACTGTGAGGCCTACCCCTCCCATAGTTGTTTTTTGTTTTTTGTATCTGTTTATTGATTTTCATCAAAAGAAAAACATCATTAGACATGACTGCTGTTACACTATGAGCCATACAAACAAACCCCCTCCCTCCCCCCACCCGTCCCAAAAACTGAAACAGATACAGTTCCTAGATGATGTAACCATACACTTGGCCTAATAATTGCATACAATTAAAAAACGATACCTTAATGACCTGGAACCAGACATGCAGCAAAGCCATTATGAATCCACCAACAACGGCAATAGGGCATAAGAGTACTCCGACCATAGAACAGTGCTGAGGGCAATTAGTGAGCACAAACAGGGAGCCAGCACAAACCTATACATACATAATCATACGGGATCCGAATTAGTGAGCAAGTATGCTGTAAGCTGGGCCCAGAAGTCCCTAGGGCGAGAGGTCTCAGGTAGTTCCTCCTCATAGATTTGTAAATTAGTTTTACAGTGCAACAGATCTCGGAGCCACTTTTTTTTGGGCGGAGTGGCTTTCGCCCCCCAGCATTGCGCCACAGCTCTCCTCGCAAATAGGGTAGACAGTGCAACTATTCACCTATTACAAGGTTTGAAACATTTGACATACCCCAGAAAACAGAGTTCGGGGGAGCAATGTGCTGGTTCCTGAATGACATCCATCAACATCTTTGTCACGTCCGTCCAGAAGGCAAACACACACTCACCCTGCCACGCCACGTGCAAAAAATCTGCATCTGCCACACCACACCTCACACAGTTAGCATTTTCTCGCAAACCATATTTAAAGAGCTGCACTGGGGTATAATATAGTTGATGCAGAAACTTAAAGTGTATTATTCTCAAATTGCCATTAGCTGTTAAACGGCCAGTGAGAGTACAACAGTCAGTCCACACATCAGAGGTGAAAGCATCGCCCAGTACCATTCGCCATTTTGCAAATGAGGGATTTTCCTGCTATTCCCGCTCACGCAGAGACGCATTATAGAGTTTTGTAATTAGCCCCCGACGCTCCTCCCCCGCCAGCATCGCCTGTCGCACTCTTACGTACGTGAAACCAAGCATAAAACCACTGTTCTCGCTCCTCTGCACTTCCCGCAGTTTCTTAAATTGACCCTTCTCGTAAAGATCCCCTATCCGTGTGACTCCTACTTTGGTCAGTTCACTAAGAGCTCGATTCTCACGTGCAGCCGAGATATCCGGATGGGACGCCAGCGGCAACAGCGGAGCATACAGATACGTTAGTCGAACTCTTTCTGCCAGTTGTCGCCAGGCCCAAGCTGTACACTGCACCCCTCTCATAGGTTAACATTGGGAATTCCTTATTGCACTTTTAATCTGTAATTCCTGATTGAGGAGGGGTCATGTTTTATATCATTGTAATGGTAATGATAAATCCCTCTTTACTGGTAAAGTCGAATTTATCATAAATCTTTTAAAAATGCCCCTGTTAGAAGGTGCAAACACAAGGAGATGATCGACGGAGCGCTGAAACTTTTCAGACACTCCCCCCCCAGTCACACATCTGGGTTGAATCCATCATCATTCTTTAGCTCACTTCACCGGCCTAGTTCAGACCCAGTTTTATGCAAATCAGTCTTGACCCTGTGCCTACTGGGAGCAGTCCAGCCCGAACTGCCAAGCCAGGTCTTTCTGGACGGGAAACATGCATCCTGGGACCGGTTTGGGGGTAACATCCCTCATCTGCCAGACTAGCTTGAATCCAGTGGCAAAGTGAGCAGGGGACCCATGAGGGGCAGGGTCTAGACTGATTTGCATATGGCTGGGTCCAAACTGTGGTGGCGTGGTGAGCAAAAGAACGATGGATTAAACCCAGATCCTTGTGACTGGGGGTGAATGTTTGCATTGTTCAGCATTCTGTCCATAATTTATTCCTTTTACTTTTAGAAAAATTGCATTTTTCTGCTCTTAGCACTGAGTGCCTGTAGTCTGTCTCCAATACACATGTGGGATGGGTGACGGTTGTACTTTGTGCATTCCATCTAGACAGCCACACGCAAAGGAAGCTTAGTTGTGACTGAGTGGCCATCCACATCCTGATCGGTCATACTGGGCGGGATGGGAGGGAGTAGCTGACACTTACACATGAATAGGCTGTGTCCTGTACCCACACAAAGGGCTGCATACCTCCCAGGGTAAGTCTGGAGCTAGAGCCGGGAAGGAGGACCTCTGCGAACTTAAAAGCCCTTCTTTTAAGTCACTCCCACTTCAAAGGCACCACTGGGTATAAGAACTGGGCTACTAACCCTACCACTTCAGTACACTACTGGACCTATGAAGACTCTGCCAGGAAGAAGGACCACTGTGCTGCTACAAGGGCTGCACTCTGCTGGACTGCTGCTTTGAAAGAACTACTTTTCTGCTGTGCTGCCCAGCTGCCTGTTAACCTCTGCTCTGCTGAAGGAGGACTGAACCCATCACACTTGAACTCAGAGTGACTCCAAGGGCTCGCTTGTTTAAGTTTAAGGGACATCAAAGGCTTCTCATGAACCTGCACCAGCACCTGGACTTTGCTTGGTGCAAATCTTGCCCTAACAAGTGGTGCCAATCCACTCCTGGACTCTTGGAAGTGGGTATAAAGTGCTGCAGCTACCAGAATCCACGCATCAACGAAGTCCAGCCAATCAAAACCATTGCATCTCCGTCGGCGCATTGCCGCTGCTGCTCGGAGTACAGACATCGCTTCGCCGACTGCGCAGCGCATCGTCTCCAGTTTCCGACGCATCTGTGACTTTGCGCTGCTCGCTGCCTACGCATCATCTTCAACCCAGCAGTTCGCCAACAACTCATCACCTTGTTGCTTCCCGCATCTCAGCTCCGTAGAGGGCGCATCAAAGGTACTGTGCCTCAGGCCAAGGCTGGTCCCTGTATCCGACCTGCGCCCCATTGCGGTCGGCCTGAACTTTTAGATTTTCCCGGTCTAGTGTGACCAGATAGCCCCAGTTGGCGCTTTAAGCTTTTAAGCACTACAATTTCGTTTCATCTTTGAAAATTCATAATCCCGCTTATACTTATTAGACTTTTGTTGTTTTGATCTTAAGTTTGCTCATAAAAATATAAGCTATTTTTCTAAACTGTAGTGGAGTCTTTTTGTGGTATTTTCACTGTTTTACTGCCTGAAGTGTTGCACAAATACTTTACACATTCACTTTTAAGGTCAGTCCGCCTGCTCTGCGCCAATCTACCAGAGGGTGAGCACAGGTTAATTTATGGTGTGTATCTGACCTACCCTGACTACGGTTGCGGTTCCTGTTTGAACAAGGTGCATACCTCTGCCAACCTTGAAACCCAATTTCTAACAGCATTGTATTCAAGTGCAAGGTTATCCAGAGATTGGAAATGTAGTTTGTCATCATAATCTCTTCTTCACAATTGGTTTGGAATGTCCTGCTCACTGAGGCAGGTATTAAACAAGAAGCATTGTTGGAATTCATCAGAGCCCTCTGAGAAGCTATTTTTCTTTTGATGCTCACAAAGTGACTGGTGCTGAAGGAGACTCCACACTTTAGGCAGTGTGAAAGCTCTACAATGTAGTTTAGATGGGTTATGAGCCAGATGCAGTCACCAAGTCAGCAGCGCCTTTGGTACCAGTATGAAAATGACCTGCCTCTTTTTCTCATTCTTTCTACTGCCGACTCATGATGGGTTTTGGTGACCAGAACCTCTCAGAGGGGAAGCAGACTTGGGGTTCTATTGGTGCTGGATGGACAAACATTTTGTGTCTGATCATGCCTGAAGAGTACTGCAAAAGTGTGATCCTACCTCGCAGCTCCATTGCGCCAATGTTCTTTTTAGTTTTCAAAAGGTAAAGAGACCTCTTTACGGAAGCAACATACTTATGAAGAGTTTGCTGTGACAACAGCATGTACTATTAATGGGTGTCTTAACACAGAGAAATGCTCAAGTTCGAGCATCCTGCAATTATTGGCATCTCCAGTGCCTTGCCATTTAATGGTAACACTTTATCAACTGATTGGGGGTGGGGGGACTGGGTTAGAGCCGTCCGATGCTAAATTCTTAACTGCTTCATCCCATTTCAGAAAATCTGTTGGGCTAAGCATCATCATTCAAGATGAAGCCCAGTGCTTCCCTAGATACCCATCATCCAGTAGACTGGTCAATAATGTTGAGGCATAAGGTATGCCACTGCTGAACTCTTGATAGGAGTGCAGTCATACCGCAAATCGCAAGCATGCTGAAAAGCCCATTTATCCTACCCGATTCTCCCCTATTTACATTTGTCAAGCTTATCTGAGAGATGTTATCCCTTAATTTTGTGTCTTTGCAGATAGAACATAGTGTAAGGCAACCTATTATGTTCTTTATAGATCGAGTACTGGAATCCTCAAAATAGATATTGGAATCTTCCTTGAAGGTCAAAAAATTATGTCCACTACCTGCAGAAGGCTAGTTCAGTTCTGAAAACACCAAGACAAGAAAATAGTGTCACAGTGGTGCTTTTTCAATAAAGACGGCCATTGTCACTGCTTTTTTAGCCAGTTTCGAAGCAAAAGTTTCTGTCTTTGTTTTAAAGATATGTGTCATCATGAGATGGGGAGGCTCCCTCAGACATAGTTCTCTTTATCGACATTTATAGTGGGAAAACTCTTGTTAAGTTAAATGGGCAAATCTAGTCAACTGAATTGGATCATTTTTGATGCCCTCTAACTGCAACAGCCGCAAATATTGTACTAATAGTGGAATTATTCTGATTTGATTGGAAATTATGCAGAAGGTTTAGTGGTTGACAACGTCACTAAATATAATTTGAAACTTCCGTTTAGTCCCTCAAGGCGGCGGGGGATTAAAACAGGCCCAGTTAACTTGGAAACTCAGTTGCAAACGTACAGGAATGATGCCGCAAGCTTTAAATTTACTCAGTGGCATAGCAAAGACTTGTAACCTAATGAAAGAAAAGAAAGTGGACCCCTCCGCTGGTGTGGTAGTAAAAAGCAGCTATAGTTGCCACAGCACCTACATTACTATTGATAGCTTAGCCCTGGAAGTTACTGTGGTTTTTGAGCTTGACATGCATATTGAAGGCTGTCAGCCAAGTTTGCAGAGGATGTTGAATTTGCGTTACATATTATGAAAAAGCTCTGGAATGGGAAGTGTTCACATTAGTAAGTCCTTTGCAGAGCGTCTCCTTTGATTAAACACTTCCATTACGATCTATAGTTTGTCTCCTGGCCATGAATGGATGCTATTCCGGGACAATGAGAGACAGTAAGTTTTCAAGAATAGTTGAAGTTAAAATATTCAAATGATACACTGCTGAGAATGAGGAATAGATGGAAGGCCGTGAATTCTGTAGAATAAAATACATTTAAAATATAAATATTCAGGTTTGTTCGATAGAACGTACAAAATATAATTAGCATGAAATGATATGATTTCACTTGAAAACTATTGTAGTAAGAGAAAAAGCAATGCTTCCCAAAAAACCTGTGGATGTGTGTAACCCTGTTTCTGAAGGGAGATGTATGTGTTTTCTCTACATTAATTTTGCTGAGCAAAAATACTTGACCACATAATGTAAACATTTATGCTTGTTATGAAATCTACATTCCGTAAAGACGTTGCATTTAAATTGCACTGCCCCTCCCCAAATGGTTGTTATGCTGTGCAAATGGGTAACTTCATAACTGTACACCATACAGTTGTTAACTGCAACCTGTGCAGTGGGCTTTCCAGTTGGAATTCTTTTCATTTGAATGTGGTTTCTCTTCAGAATTGCTTTAGTATTTGCTTTGGATTAGATTTAGAAAATGAAGAATGTTTTTATCAATTAACTTTGAAATTATTCCCATATTTATTTGAATGGAATTGGTTGTTTACATTTTTTTTTACTAGTGGTGTACTGCAGATGTCCGCGGTTATTAAAGCCATCAAGAAACTGAGGATTGGAACAAAGGCCTGTGAAGTCATTACATACTATTTATTCGAAAGGCTATATGTTTGCTTAAGCTATATCATGTAATTTCTGGCTTAGCATTCTAGGTGTTTCTCCAAGATTTAAACACAATGCTTAAAGCAAATGCTTTTGTTTTAAAAAAAAGTAAAACATAATAATTTATATCCTTTCAGTTACAAATACAAGATGTTCATTTGAGGTTTGAAGATGGAATTACAAATCCTTCTAGACCATTTGCATTTGGAGTTTGCATAAAAAATGCATCTGTTCAAAATGCTGTAAATGAACCGGTAAGTACACAATTGTAATCTTAATCGATGCGAACCATCTTACCAAAATAATACCTTAACAGCTAATGTATTCACTCGCCAATGTTATACGGATGCTATGGTGAATTTGGTAATTGTATCTGAAATCCTTTCACAACACATTTTTGTTACCTTAATCTACATTTATTCTTCAGATCAAACGTCGTAGCTTTTTGCAGTAAGAGCGCACACTGTTCTCTTTTACCTGAATTTTTCTAACTTTTGCCAACCAGACTCGCAGCTGCCTTCATACAAACCCATTCTTAACTAAAATAAGCTGACCAATTTACTTTGCCCAGTGGTTTTTTTTTTGTTGCTAAAGACTTTGTGCAGTAGGAGTTGGCAATATGTGGAGTTTTGCACTTTGTCTGGCTGTAAATCAGGCCCCGCCGCCAGCCTCAATAGCACACAGCTAACAGCCATGTGCAACAACAGTTGGCCTTAGGCCCTTGCTGTAACCCAGGCTCTGCAGCCAACTTTTGCTGTGCACATCCAGAGGCCATGTGCAGTGTTGTTTGGTCACTAACAGAGGGCTAGGCACCAATCCTTGTCTTTCGGCTAACCTCCGCTGGACCTGGCCCAAACAGAGTAATGTTACAAGTAGATGGTGTAATGAGGAATGTCCTCAATGTCATTCAAGATATCATCTGTGATGTAATCAATGAAGTCATTTAACATGTCATGAGTGATGTCATATTTAAGTTTGTAATTGTTGCATGGCCAGGGAGTGAGTTATGGTTTATTTAACTAACCCTAACTGGTGAATGTCGCTTTTAGATTGTGTTTGTAGCCATAACTTCACCTTTACTGTGTTTTTTTTCAGTGAACTAAATATCGCCAGTAGGCAGTTATAGTTAGGACCTAGTTTGCATAGGAAGGGCGTTTTTTATTCTGCTAATAACTTTGCCTCCGTTTGATGAATCTTCAAGAAAGTTTCAAAACTAGTTTGCCAGTCACTTCAGCTGCTGTCTGCAAAGTTTCAGGGTGATCCGCCAAGCTGGAGCCTTGACAAAGAGAGGGTCCTCAAAAAGTGTTTTCACTTAAGCAATTTCCCATAGGGTTTTTAGACAAGACAACTGCCCGAACCGCTAAACAACAGTACACCAAATTTGGCAGAGAGCTAAATATTGGTCCAGAAAGAGTGCTTTTTGTAATTTGGTGTATATCTGTTCAGTAGTTTGGGAGTTTTTAAAGTACAATATTTGTGTATATCTAGAGACTTGGATCCTCAGAGCTACACACCCACAGCATTGCCATGATTGGCTGGCCGCAACCTGAGAGGAAAGTTGCAGCCACCACTTCTACATCGGGACTCGATTTTCAGGGGGAAAAATACATTTTAAAAGTGATAGAAGGGGTAAGGATGCAGGTACCTTGACCCCATTGAACTGATGGAGGGTATGTGAAGGACCCCCATGGACAAGATTTGTCCCAAAAAGATTTTTAATATGTGAGGATCCAAGGAACCACGGCGGTGCTCATCGTTATACAATGTGCTCCGTGGCAGATCCCGACCCCAAATAACATTTTAAAAAACACATACACCCACTCACAGACCCACACATCTTCTCACTCACAGACCCATAAAACCACTTAGACACCCACTCACAAACCCACACAGCTGCTCACACACCCAATCATACACCAACACAGGCACACACACACACCCACTCACAGACCCACAAAACCCCTCACACCTTCTCACAGACCCACAAAACCTCTCACGTCCTTACACAGACCCACAAAACCCCTCACAGCTTTACACAGACTCACACAGCCACTCCCACACACCTACTTACACTCCCACATGCCCACTCACACACCTACAAAACCACTTGCACACCCACTCACGGACCCACACAGCCACTCACACTAGTACTTCCACACACACTCACACACAACATGCCCACCCACACTACCACTCACACACCCACACAACTCACACCCATACAGCTGCTCACACACCCACTCACAGACCAACAAACCTACTCACACACCCACTGACAGACCCACACACCCACTGACAGACCCACTTACACACTCACACACCCACACAACTACTCACATACTCACTCATACAGCCACTCACCCACAAATGTACTCACACACCCACTCACAGACCCAAACAGACACTTACACACCCACACAATCAGTCACTCACCCACAAAACCACACAAACCCACTCAAAGACACATTCACACACCCATATACCCACTCACAGACCCATACAGCCACTCACACACCCACTTAGTCACCCACACAACCACTCACACACCTGTATAACCACGCACACCCACTCATAGACCTACACAGCAATACACTCACACAACCACTCACAAACCCACACCCACTCACAGACCCAAAAACTCACTCACACACCCACTCCAACAACCACAGTCACTCACACACATCCCCTCACACACCCATACCGCCACTCACACACCCACTCACATGCCCAAGCACAGACACACACAGCCAATCACACACCCACACAGCCACTTCCACAACCATACAACCACTCACTCACAAAACCACTTATATAACCACTCACTACCCCCCAGCCACTCAAATAGCCACTTACGCACTCACACAACCACTCACACGCCCATATAGCCACTTACACACCCACTCACCGATCCACAAAACCACCCACACAGCCACTCCCACACCCACTTACTTACCCACACAGCCATCCACACACCTAAATAGCCACCCACACTCCGGCAGTGATACACCAATTGAAATTGCTTTAGCATATGTTTGTATTAAATGTTATGTTGTTTTAGTATTAAAAGTGTGCTTTTGGTTGGGACGGGAACTGCGGATCCATAATATGAATTCAAAGAAAGAAAGACTTGGGGCATTGCATTCATAGAAAGACTACATAAGTTACCTTTCTTTAATTTTAAAATTTAATAAAAAAAAAAAAAATATTTGCAATTTTCATTAATTGGTCCATAGTGTTACATAGCAGTAGATTTAGGTACATGATGATACATTGATTAAACATATATCGACTGAACACATGTATATACTCTGGTTCATAATTTTCCCTTTCAGACAATTCCGTGCGTCAACATATTAGTTGAGAGTGTCACAATGTCCCCGACCTGCACAGTTAGTCACTCATATCTGACAGGTACTCTTCTGGTGGCGGATCGCAAATGTTACCCCTGAATGTATTCCATTTTCCCCAAACCCGCGTCCACTGCTTGGGGCATCCCCTGTGCATAAATACCGTTTTCTCCGCTATCATTGCGCCATCCATGTCACAGCACCATTGACGGTAAGAGGGAGGAAGTCTTGCTCCCCAGTATTGAGCTATATCCCACTTCGCTATAATTGCACTCAATGTAGCCCTGGGCTCTGGGCCATTTGATCTAGGTCTTCGGCTCCCAGATATTTAAAAGACACTTCTTGGGCTCCGGTGCAACTGTAGCTCCGGTTACCCTCGAGATGGTATGCATGATAATCTCCCAGTATCGTTTGATCTCCGGGCATTCCCAGAGTATATGATAAAAGGTACCTAGCCCCCCGCATTGCCTCAAACAGAATGGTGTGTCAGTGCGACCTATCCGGTGCAGAGTTGTGCATGTCTAGTCGGTGCGATGGAGGATTTTCAGTTGCACTAATTTTGTTTAGAGGGTATTGCCACTTCTTTTGGGGAAGCAAGTGCTTCTTGCTAATTTGCCTCAATCAACTCCCCAATGTCAGTCTGCCACCTTTCTTTATGGGTGGATGTGGGGTCCGGTTGGTTATTTATGATCTTGCAGTAGGTTTGGGAGATCGGCTTTTTAACCATATGGTCCATCAATAGTCTATCTCTCTATCTCTAGTGGTGATGCCTCTGAGAGCACAGTACCCGGAGGAATAGTTTTCAGGAGTGCATGTCTAATCTGCATGTAATGAAGGGTTTCCGTCAATGCCATCCCATATGTTTCTTGGAGCTGAGCGAACGTAATTATCTTGCCCTTTTTCCACAGATCCCCCACCTGGGAAATTCCTATAAGGTCCCACTGTTTGAAGCCCTTGCTATTACATAGTTTACCTAAGCGTTGGGTCTCCAAGAGCGGTGTGGCCTGCGTTATAACCCCTTCCCAGCCAAGGGAGTGCTGCTACGCGTACCATATAGGTACTTAGTGTGCTGTTGGCCCTAAAAGAGAAGTACCCCTATGTTTCTTATAGAGTGCTCCTATGACACCAACTGAACCGAGGACATATCTATCCATGCGGAACGCTGGTTCCTCCTGTGGAGCTTGCATCCATTGGATTATTACGGTGAGCTGCGAGGCCCAGTAGTACAGCTTTATGTTTGGAAGGGCCCCAGTAGGGGCGCCGGATAGTGTTAAGTTCACATCATTCCGAAGATAAGCATTGGTCCATTGCAGTCAAGTCCGCCCGCTTCTGGGCCTCGCTGGCAATCTTGCAGAGTCCCTTCATCTGATAGTTATAGAATCGCAGGGTCGGACCTTTTCCTCAGCGTCCGTCTTTCGCCTGCTCTCCATCCTCTGTTGAGCTTTTGTCCCTGGAGCCCGGGGAAGCGTCCTCCAGCAGCCCCTGGTGTTGCTTCTGGCCTAGTCGTTTAGGCCTGGATGTCGGGCGCCATCCCTCAAGCCAGTCATGGGCTTCTTCTGGTGTCTCGAAGAACCAAAGTTTTCCCTCTGCTTCTACCCGCAACTTTGCCGGGAATAGCATGGATTACTTTAGCTCTCTGGCTCTCATTTCTCTCTTGACCTCCAGAAAGCTGCGACGTTGCTTAGTCACTGCCGCCATGTAGTGTATGTAGAATGTAACAGTGTAGTTCTCGAGACGAATTGGAGGGGCATTCCACGTCATCTGGAGGATCGCATCTCGGTCACAGAAGTTGAAGATGTGGGCGAGTATAGGCAGGGGGGGGCCCGGGTCGTGGTCTGCCACCCAGTACTCGGTGAGCCCTTTCAACTAAAAAGAAGTTGGACAAACCACGCGGTTGTAGCTGATTTTTTTTAATGAGGTTTTCTACAGAAAGGTCCAGTGCAGGACCCCCGCCTTTTCCGGTACGCCTATAATCCGGATGTTGTTGCGTCTCGAGCGGCCTTCCTGGTCATCAACCTTGGCCGCCATTGGTTTGTTGTCTGCTTCCAGTTGCTCGATCTGGTGCTGTAGCACGGCAGTATCTATCGGGAGAGTCGTCGTTGTGGCCTCCACGTCCGTCATTCTCGTGGCCATTTTCTGAAAGTCAGCACGGATCAACTAAATGTCCGAAGAGATCGGCCCTAAAGTAGTTTGGAGCTTAGTCAAGGTAGTTATAATGTCCAGCAAAGTGACTTTTGCAGGTTTCTCATTTTGCCGGGCTTCCCCCCCCCCCGCTCAGTTTGCGACCCTGTGTTGTCCGGCGTGTCTTTATTGTACGCATATTTGTCCAGCTTGAGTTGCTGCGCAGTTCTTTGTCCCCGGCCCTCCATTGTGGCTGGTCCTCCGTATAGCACTCTATGCAGCACTTGCGGGCGTTAGTATTCGCCGCTGCATGCCGCAGAACTGAACGTCATGTGCGGCCTTTTGATTTTCCTGCGCCCGCACCCTGCAGCCTGAGAACGTGTCTGGGGGGGTTTCTACCAGGAGTCCTGGCGTATCTACGCACCGACATCCTCTGGCTATGTTTCAATGCGCCCCAATTGCAAAAGTTCTGGTCGCGTCAGTGCTGGCTTCTCGTATCTACCTCTGTAAGTTTAGTCACTGTGGTTTCCCAGTCACCGCTGGCCCATGCTTCATCATTTACAGCCGGGAGCAATCAACACGTGCAAGTCCTACCCGCAGAATTGCAGCAGGTCAGTACTGTCTTCTAGACTGGCAGCACAGTATTGGCAGTGCAGTGTTGGCGGCAGGTAGGTATTAGATGTGGTGTTGGAGGCATATGCAGGAAGTGTCTTCGGCGCCTCCCCAGGGAGCACTACTGCTCCAGGAGCAAGCCCCAGCCAGTGTACGCTCAGCTCTACTGACCTGAAATGGGCGATGCATGTGAGGGCGCCCAATGTCCACAGTGCACAAAACGGAGGCGGCAGGTCGCAATCACTCCTCCGTAACCGGCGTCCGAAGCTGACATAGAACACAGAGCTCCGCTCCCCGCCGTTCTGTAGGCAGTATCCGGCGCCGCCGTGGGGCCGCCCTTACTCACTTGCAGCTCTCGCGGCGCGCCTCGTTGATCACTCAGATCTCCACACAGCTTTCTCACGCACTCGCCATTCAGAGCCCGAGCAAGACGGCAGCCGCAGAGTCTCCGGAGCGTCGCCCGATCGTCCACAGGAGCCAGTCCGTGCCACCTTCAATTCTATGCGGCCCACGAGCCACGCAACGCCCCGGCTCCACCGCACCTTATAGGCTGCGTCTCTTGTTCACGACGCAGGCTGCTTATTTCAGTATGCTCGGGGCTCAGGACCCACTCTTGCGTTTACGCTAGGCCTCCGGCGTCTCGCCCGCTATTCATAGGGCGTCCTATGCCACCGAATCAGTGCACGGATCGATTGGGAAGGTGCTACGGTTGCGGAGCCTCCCTAGGCAGTGGCCATTTGCTTTGGCTGCTAGCCACGCCCCCCTTAAATTTTAATTTTAAAATATAAAGAATGAATTTGTGAATAAAATGTATTTATAAACTTGTGAAAATGTATATTAGTAAATTGAACTTATGGGTCAAATTGTAGTACAATTTATATTAAAAAAAGTGAAATTCTCTAAAAACCAAATCTTACACGGATGTTATTATTAGCAAATAGCATTAAAAACCCTAGAAATTCACTGAAAAAACCCAAAGGTTACAGGGACTTTGTAGTTAGGAAATAGAATTAAAAAACGTAAAAAATTCACTGAAAAAAACAAAGGTTACAGGGATGTTATAATAGGTTCAGTCACTCATGACATGGTCAGTGACATAATTGATGACATCACTGATGCTCTGTTCTTCAAAGTTGCGTACTCAAGAGTCTCCTGCAAGAGTCCCGAAAACCTAACCATCCAGCTATACATACATTTTGAACCTTAATTTCTCAAAAACTACTGAACTGATTTACTTCAAATCACAAAAAGGACACTTTCTGGGTGTAAAGATCTATCTTTCTGCCAAGTTTGGTGTAATTCCTGTCTGCCATTTTAGCTGTAGCACTGTTCCGAAATCCATAGGGAAATTGTGTTTTGGGACCGCCCCCCTTTTTCACAGCCCCCGCTTGACGGTTCATTCCAAAACATTTGAGAAAGGAGCTGAGATGGGTCAACTTTTTTTTATAATAATAATTTTTATTAGCAATTTAACATTCGTCACTTGCATAATCACAGTAATAAACTTTCCTTTACAGAATAAAAAATAGATAATGTTGTGCACAATATTGCCATCAAACATTACGGTTCCGGGGCCCCCCTTTTGACATTTCCAGTTCCACTGTTGGCGAGATGCACAGTTCTCCTCGATATGCATTCCAGGCACCCGATTTTTTTTGTCCCACTTTTTAGGACAGCCCCTAGATTTGTAAACCTCCTTTTCGGCTACCAGGCATCTGTCCATTTCCGCCACCCACCCTATTATCAGTGGGCGATCTACTGCCCCCCGTTTCATAGCAATGGCTCTTTTCACTAGTGTGTATCCCAGGGTTGTGAATTGTTGCTCTGTATCCGTGAGATCGGTTGCGTCCCAAATATTCAGAATCCCCAGTGGAGGCGTTAAAATGAGTTGTTTCCCCAGCGCATCTTGCATCTTTCCCATGGCCCTTTCCCATAAGTGTCGGATCAGGGGGCAGTCCCATAGTATATGATAAAATGTGGCTTTTTGATTACATCCACGTGCGTCTTACCTGGTTCCTATCTTAGCTAAGGTCACACCAGTGAGGTAGGTCCTATGTAAGACTTTTAGTTAGATCAGTCGAAAACTGTGGTTTATGGCTGCCTTTCTTGGGGACATCAGGGCGGTTTGCCAGTCCTCATCCTCGATCTCTCCCATGTCTGCCATTTGTCCCTGAGAGCATGAAAAGGGTCTGGTAAGGGAAATGGCCTTGGTCAGGAGAGGTTCTGATAGGAGTCGATCCTCCAATGGGGACACATCTGGTATGGTTGTCAGATCTATGAGGGCTGTGTTAAGCGCATGGCGAATTTGTAGGTATCGAAACCTCTCCCGTGGTACCAATTCATACTTAATTTTTAGGTCCTGAAAGGTAAGAATCGTACCCTTCTGTAGGAGATCGCCAACAGTAAAAATTCCTATGGTGTCCTATCTATCCAACCCTGCGTGATAGCAGAGCAGCCCCAGTTGTTGCGAGGACCATAAGGGCGTCTCTTTCGTCAGTTTTTCCCTTCCAACCCAGGCTTTTAGTAGCCTTATGTCAGATGGAGGTCGTGTGAGCCATCGGTCCTAGATATCTCCCTTTGCGGGGTCTAGTATATGGGACTCCCAGATAACCCTCTCGCCCGGTCTGATACGCTCTAATCGGTATGCTGGATTCGTCGAAAAGCTGTATAACCAGTGATTCACCGCTACCAATTGTGATACCCAGTAATATAGCTGTATGTCTGCGATGCCTCCATCATACCACCCCTATGTCAGTTTTTCCGAGGCAATCCGCGGAGACCCACCGTCCCACAATAGTGTCCGAACCTCCGCCTCAACATTGTTAAAATATGAGTCAGGGACACGGTATGGACAGTTCTTGAGTAGGTAGAATCGTAGCAGTGCCAGCATTTTAAACAGCGCCGCTCGACCTAGCAGCGATAATGGCAGTGACCTCCAATGTTTGACATCTTCCGAGTTTATGTAGGGGAACTACGAGGTTCTTATTGTGGAAAGTTTTTGAGTTTGGAGTAATAAATATCCCCAGATATCGGAAACCTTCGCTGGTCACTTCAACTTTACATCCTCTGGGTAGTCTAGGCGGAGGGCCATGAAGAATAAAAAGCACTGACTTTGCCCAATTGATGGCATAGCCTGAGTACTTGCAGAAGTTTGTAAAGATATTTAATAACCTATGTATTGAGGTATAGGGGGAGGCTAGGTAAATCAGCATATCGGCGGCGTATAGCGATATTCTGTCCTCAGTTTCCTCCTCCCATTTGAGGCCTCTGAGAGCAACATCCCGTCTCACCACGATGCCAGGGGTTCCAGAAGAAGGGCAAAGAGTAGTGGGAGCAGCCCTGTCTGGTCCCCCTGTGCAACATGAACGCCCGTGACGTACGATTGTTCACCCTCACCTGACCGTGGAGTTCATTGTAGAGCAGTCTAACCCATGCCATAAATCTCAGGCCAAACCCCAAGCGGACTTCGAAGAGATAGGGCCACTCTATGGAATCGAATGCCATAGAGGCATCCAATGACATAAACACTGCGTCCTCCTCTACACATTGCTGCCGTGCCAGCACATTATGTACCCGGCGAATGTTCAATGTTGTATTCCGTCCCGGCACAAATCTGGATTGGTCTGCATGAACAAGGGAGGGGAGGAAAGCATTTAGACGTGAAGCTAACAGTTTCGCCAGGATCTTGGCCTCCGCATTTATCAAGGAGATTGGCCTATACGAGCTACAACTATCCGCCGGTTTCCCGGGCTTACGAATTACCACTATAGAATCCAGTCTTTTGTCTGAAGCCAGTATTCCTTTCTCAAGGCTTTCTGCATACATGTGATTAAGATGGGGTGCTACCTTCAAGGCCTTTGATTTGAGGAATTCTATCGGAATTCCGTTAAGCCCCATTGCTTTCCCCGATTGGACGCTAAATAGGGCTTTGCAGATCTCATCATCTGTGATTTCAGCTTCCAGATCGGCCCTGTCTGTCTTAGACAATGAAGGCAGGGTAATATCGGCCAACAGTTGTCGGGAGTCCTCTGACGTATAGGTTGTGAAGGAGGTATACACCTTTTCTAAATAGTTCGCAAATGCTTCCGCTATTACTTGAGGGTCGGACACCCGTGTATCCTTGCCAGTGGATAGTTCAGGTACCCACCTCTCTCCCTGCTCCCTTTTCTCCAGCCAGGCCAACATTCTCCCTGCCCTATCCCCCATTTCATACACCCTATGTCTTGTGGAAAGTAGACGTGCCCTTGCTTTTTCTCGCATTAGGGCTTTATACTCGAGGCGTTGGATGGTCAAACGGTGTGCTGTGGCCTCACTTGGTGAGGAGTTATGTCGCATCTCTAACTGTTGAAGTTCACTTTCCGCTTCCAATATTTGTTCATTATGGCTGCGGAGATGACCTATTTTTAACGCCAGGGCATGGCCTTTTAGTACCAGTTTGTACGCCTCCCAAATAGTCTGTGTCAAATCCTCTGATCCTAGATTTTCAGTAAAATAATGGTCAGTTTGTTCAAGTGCCTCTTCTTTTATGTCAGGGATCTTTAAAAGCCACATGTTTATAACTATGGTGCTGCTCTGCTTTTGTTGGTGAAAAGTGAGCTCAACCCACACCGGAGAGTGGTCGGAGATCCCCTGCGGGAGCCCACGAGGGTTCTGGTAGTGGCCAACAGCTGCCAGGTACGTAAAGAAATAATCTATACAGGACATACTATTGTGTGCATTAGAGTAGTGAGTGTAATATGACATGTGTGGTTGCATTGAGCGTCATATGTCCGTTAGTCCCATGGCTTGAGTAAATTCCGCCATATGAGTGCTGTATCTGGCGGCAGGTTGTCAGGGAAACCTATCCAGTGTATTGTCCATGGTCAAGTTAAAGTCACCTCCCATTATTAGGATACCATCTGGGCGATCAATCAGTATTTTGCCTAATTCACTGTGTGCCTCCTTCCCCAGCACTGGTGGGAGATACACTGAAGCCACATTTATCGGCTTCCCTTCCCAGGTGCCCCCCATCACTGCAAATCTACCCTGCGGATCTGCCCACGTATGAGTGGGTGTGAGAGCAAGGCCTTTATGCACTAAGATACCCGTTCCCCTGGAACCAGATGTGAATCTTGCATGGATCATTAATTTATATCGCCACCTACTGAGAGCCTTGCAATTATTGCCCTCAAGATGAGTTTCTTGTAATAGTTCTAAATCTGGCACCTTTCTCTTAAGATAATGTGATACTACACCCCTCTTTATTTTGTCTCCCAGCCCGTTCACATTCCACGTCAAGGCGGACAATTTTGTAACAATAGTATTATCCATATTTGACCATCAGTAAGACCAAGAGAGTGTACACTGCAGCTGCTAGGGGGGTGAATGAGTCCTTCACGACATGGGCAGCCGTGCACTCCAATCGGGACTGGCTATACGTTGTGGGGCATTGTGCAATCATCTGTTGTGTATATTGCGTCAATTGGGATAGATCATGGTTTGTCGAACCTATTGTACAACCTTTTGCATCGTGACTTGTAGGTTTAACATCAACAATAACCCCCCATGGATCCTCCCCATCACCCCCCTCTCTGCCCCCCTGCCGGTGGATTTCAAACTACCCACCCCCCAACAAGGCAGAGTGCCTGTCACCCACCCTCCCATATACGAGGTGCTTGGTGAACAACCCTCCCACCCTGCCGTGAATTAATGATGAATACATATCACACAGTATATAATTTAGATCCGTACAAATCCCATCTTTAGCTGTCACCATCTAAGCGGCGTGGTATTAGTAGTTCTGCTCAGATTAACGTTGGCCGGGCCCACTTGGCCATCGGCGAGTCTGTGCTAAATACCCCAGTACCTTATCATGTGTCCAGTCTTACGTCCAGGGAACTCGGGTGTCTCTCAGGTCACCTCAGCCGTAATGCACAACGTCCCGTTCTATCAACTCTTCAAGGCCGAGGCCTGCCCCTCCTGAATTGGATCTTCTCAAGGTGTGTCCCCATTGTTCAATCTGATGCCTCGGGTTCTGTCATTCCTGCTGCTGTTCAGTCTTCCAACCCGTCGCCAACTTTCCAGCCATTCCCATGTTTCTTCTGGGGATGAAAAGAACCAGGTTTTGCCCTCGCATTCAACCTGGAGCTTTGCTGGGAAGAGCATAGAGTATTTTACTTCTTTGTCTCGTAGCGCTTTCTTGACTTCACTAAAGCTGCGTCGTTGAGCCTGCACTTTGGTAGTAAAGTCCGGGAAAAACGTGATTGCACTGTTCTCCAACGTTACTGGTGGGTGAGCACGTGCCGTTTGGAGTATTACATCGCAGTCCTGGATATTAAACACTCGTGCTGTGATGGGCCTTGGGGGAGCTCCCTGCTTTGGCTTAACTCGTAGGGACTCGATGGGCTCGTTCAATGGAGAAATAACTGAACAGGTGCTCCGGTCGAAGCTTGGTCAGCACCAGGTCATCGATGAAGAGATCTACAGCCGGCCCCTCCGTTCGCTCCGGAACTCCCAGAATGCGCACGTTATTTCTACGCGCTCTCCCTTCATAGTCGTCAAGGAGTCCTTTCATTTTCACCTGTTGGTCACGGAGTTTGGACCACTTGTTGCTTGAGGAGAGCCGTATCAGATGTTAATGTTACAGTAGTTTCCTCCCCATCTTTCACTCTATCATCTATTTTCCTTAGGTCAGCTCTTATGAGAGAGACCTCGATGTGAGTCTCGAGGGATGTTCGTACCTCAGCTATGGCCTCCATGACGTCACGGAGGGTGAGGTCTGATTGAGGAGTCTGTGGGTGAGGGTCGTTGGTTCCCCCTTTGGCAACAGCTCGGTCTCTTCGCCCGCCTTGCCCCAGGCAAATTTAGATAATGTCTTTTGGGCTTGCGTTTTGTCTCCCTTGCCACTGTCCATCGTTGCGCAGGGGCTATTGTCTCCTCGTTTACGTTGCAGGGCCCTATACCAGTATTCAGGGCCGCCTGCGCAGGAGGTGGGAAAGGATTAACCTCCCCTGCCGGCCTGTCGGGTTTCCTGGCAGGGCAGGTAGGGCCGCCCACCGGTAGATGAGTATCAGCTGGGTGCAGCGTCTGTTGGCAAATGAAGGGCGGCGGGGGAATGCTACGATTTCACCACAACACCTCTACGTACTTGTTTGGGCCAGTGTTGCATGTGGAAGGTAGGAGTAATAACCAGGCTTCATGGGGGCGGGGAGTTGTTAGGCCCTGGGCTCCACTGATGTCCAGCTTGCGTGATTCCCCCTTAGATCAGATGACGAGCTGCTGTGTGTTCGCTGTCGCCTCCTTATGACGGAATACATCCTGCACTATTCTGGGTCTATGACAGTGATATGGGTTCCGTTCCCCCACGCGGGTAAGGCCCCGATGTTGGGCCTTCAGCAGGTCCTCTGGTTCTGGTAACACCTCTGTTGTGGTGCGGCAGCCAGGCAGTGGTACCCTGGATCGAGTAGTAACGGTTAGCAGTGGAGGACTTCGAGTGCGTGCATCACAACTTTCGAGGCCGCAAGCCGGGGCCTCAATTACCGTCTGAGCCGTATTGTCCTCAGCGCCGCCGTCGCCTCACAGGCGCCTCCTCCACCAGTGCGGTTCCTCGCCGATCTACGCTGTGTCCGCTGGTAGGGAACGGGTCGGTTTCGAGATTGTCCCGGTTCTCCCCACTGCTCCGCCTCAGCTATGCCCCTGCACTCTCACACATCAGCCAGAGGTACGGGGATGAGCCGCCATATTGTCCCTGCCGGAGCTACGATGACGCCCATCGCTACACTGTCATGGCGCTCTCCGCATCTCGGGTTGTTCTCTTTTTGTGGTCTGGGTCTAGTCGGGATCTGTACCCTCCAGGATGAAGGGATAGTTGCTGGTTAAATGCCGGATTATTAGCGAAAGACGGCGAGGGCAGCGGAGCCGCCTCAGAGTGCGGGCATTCCTGACGGCTGCCAGCCACTCCCCTACAGGGTCAACTTTTTTTAAATTATAGTTTTGTGAAGATTCATCAAACAGCGCCAAAGTTATCATTAAACCAAAAAGTGCTCTTTCTGTGGTAACTAGGTCCAAACAAAAACTACAAAGGGGCAAACCAGATGTAGTTTCTGCAATGCCTGAATGCATTGACTTTAGCTGTAGTGACATACAGCCAGCCAGACAAGCTGTTTCTTTGTTCATTAGAGCTTCGGTCATGTCTATTGTTTTCTGGGAATACAGATGAAATAATTCGAAAATATAATGGAAGCTCTCAAACGTTTCTTAGTGACTTGTCCAACTGAGGAACTTTAGCTAGATATGAAACCAATGATGTTTAGTCCAGGTTTTTAGAACCGTTTCCTTTTAATATATTAGTTAGGCGGGTATTGTCATGCTCATCAACCAGTTTGACTTCTGCCAAAGGATCTGTTCAAGCTCAACACCACAGGATAAAGGCTATCCTAATTTCACTTGATTGAGCCCCTCCGCGGGGTTAACCAAAATGTCATCCCCTGGGGAATTCCACATTGGACACTTCCATGTATTCTGGATCTCCACTCCAGGATATTTGATGGGATTCTTTACCAACCAACCTTTAATCACTCAGCTCAAGGAGTCAGTCAACGTTTTCTTTACAACCTCTTCTTCTCTCGTTTTTTTCACCTCTTCCTCCTAGAAATGGCTATTGTGTCTGCATTACAGCAGGGATAAGAGGAATACTGATTTTGCAGCAAAAGTACGAATACAACAGAAGTATTCATGAGCTATAAGGTATTCACACAGGTCTGGCAGTTCCAGAATAAAATGTGTTTGTTGTGAATACATTTAGTTGGTTATGACTATGATAGAGAAATTGTGTTAAATGTAAGAAATGTTTCCTTCCCGCTGTTCTGCAAAGAACTAAGAAACAAATTACTTTTCCTTACCTTTTTGTGAACTAAACTCTTTTAATCAGATTGCAAATTCAATCTTGCATTGCCCCATTAGGCAAAGTGCTTTTTTGTGTCTTGACTGTGGAGCATGCTGCAGGTCTGTGGAGGTGCAGGGGCTATTAAAAGATACAAGCTTGACAGAACAACAGGATTTTGTGCAAACATGGTCACTGAAATTCAGATGAATCTGTTCATTACTTGGCCAGTATAAAACTGTAAAGAAGTAGCTGCAGCCTATCCGATCAAAGGAACTAGAAAATGGTAGTATTTTATGTTGATATTTTGTGTTTGTATATAAACAAAGCTAAGTTCATTCAAAATGTACATAGTTTTGTGTTCAATTGATCTAATTTCTTATGTCTTCCTAAACCCCATCCTGAAGGTGGAGAAGTTGATGAGAAAAAAACAACTTAATATTGCCGATTTTAGTGTTTACTGGGATGCTGATACCACTTTGCTGGGAGATCTTCCCCCTGCAGAGTTACAGGTATGATGCATGTTTTCTCAACATTTTAATTCTGCCCGGTGAACATTTGACAGTGTGCTGAGTTTCACATGGCGACCACATTTTCAGTGTTCTGTGCTTCAGCAATGTTCGGCTACATGCAAATGATCTTTGATTGAGTGACTGGGCATTAGTTTAATACTCTCTATTTTTATGTGCTGATCATCCTTATCACTCTCATTATGTGAAGTGCAGAAGAAATAACCGTGAGTTGATGCCATCCAGTGTTTGATCTATGCATAAAATGCTTTCTCTTGGTGATAAATAAGTTAGACGTTGAGTGCGAAGTTTTGTTAGCCTAGGGGCATACCTTTAGTATTCCATTCATGCACTGAAAAAGAACTCAGATTAATATGTAGTAGAGCACATCAGGATAACCTTTTTCGTTTAGGGGAGACTAGTATGTAGATTATGTTACTTCACTAAATAAGTAAATAGGAAGAGTCAGAGTATATATGTATATCATTATTGTTTGCTGCAATTTTGTTATAGCGGAACCCATCGTAAATTTAATTAAATATTCCAACGTTACAACAAGATTCATAGTGTCTAATACGGATGGAATCTGAGGTTGACGCCACCTTCTGTATTTTAATTAATGTAGATACTGTAATCTGTTGCCTTAATTTATTATTTTTCTTGATTTAATTAGCAATTAATATTTTGGAACTGATAATTAAGAGTTCTCTAAATATGTATGTGCACCATCCGAATAGGCAGGACTCTTTAGGTGGCCCATTTACATTAATTTTTTTATTGACTGCTGTCCATCATTTATTCGTTCACCAACTATGCCCGAAGGGCTTCAGGACGCATTACAGAGAACAAAGAATAATACTAACTTTGCAAGATGTTAATGCAAAAGTAAGTAAGATTATCATTCCTACCGTTTACTTGATACATGTGCACATTTAAGTTTAAGTCTGACAGAGAGAAAATTGTATGTATACTTGTGCCGTGAATATAATAGGTCAGCAACCATGAGACCATGGTGCAGGGTGTGTACCCCCTGATATCTTGTACACTGACAGGGCATTAAAAGGGCCCAGAAACTGATGCATTTCTAGTAGAATGAGATCAAGGTCGTTTTTTTATTTTTAATGTAGCTCTTTAAGGGGTACTCATAGTTTGTGGGAACGGAAATTCCAGGTTCTCTGTTGACACCTTGAGAATTATTGTGTGATGGCACAGTTTCATATATCCTTGTGTCTCCAGAAGAGGAGTCTTTGAGTTTTAAAGTTGGTGTTCACCTCTTTCCGACTCCCCACCATATTTTTTGCTATTAAGTTTTACAGTAATGCATTCTTTGTATTTACTCTAATTGTTGACCTCAGTAGAGGTCTAAATCAATCAATAAAAACTTGACTCTCCCACCACAAGATGTCCAATTTCAGTGTGAAGTAGTGGGGATAAACAATGTTAACCATTCTGTGTATTGAAAGCTATTTTAACAGTTTAAGTTTATACCATTTGGCCTATACATCGACATATTGCACTTTTTCCCAGAATGCATGGAAGTGGCAACACCAAATCTCAGTAAAAAGTCTGTCAGCTATCATTTGTTGGATGTATGGTTATTCAAATGGGCATCTGTCCAGAATTCGCAGCGGAAACGTCTAGATGACAGCCTCTTTGCTTCAAGGATTGGGGTTCCAAATTAACAGTGTGAAGTCCACATCAACGCACTATTATGTTGGAACCAAAATGGACACCAATAAGACCAGAACATTTCCTTTGGAAAAGAGATCAGATTCTCATCCTTCAGCATTCCAGAATTCCTCCCTTTTGAGCTCCTTATAATGCATATTTTATTGTTTCAGAAATTTAGATGAGGTGATACCCCTGAGTAAGTTATATGTTTGGCCCAGAAGGAGAATTTAATTCACACACCAAATTGTTTCATTAATGCATGATAATTAACTCCCTCGGGTGTTTAAACCTCATTAATATTAGCAGAGAGGTTCAAAGTTTTTTATCTTTCATTAAAATGTATTTTGTTGATACATTCATACAAAGCATCTTTTTTTTATAAAAAAATGTATTCATAAATTCATACAAAGCATACATACGTAGGTGTGTCTCATGTGGTAGAACAATAGTTTAGCTCATTTCTCTTGTTTGAATAGGTACAGATGAAATAGGAGATGAGTGGTCATAGCTTTGCCCTGTGTTCTATGGTGTGCCTTAAGGGGTCCTGCTTTTTTCCCTTTACTTTTAACATGCATGTACAACCTTTACATAAATTGCTGAATGCTTTCATCGTAATGCAGATGACATACTGATTATTTTTCCACTGTCGAGTGATAAGAAGTCTTGAGTAATAAAGGGTTGATGACATTTTGGATCGTATTCATCACTGGGTGCTCTTAGCAACTGAGTTCTTGAACAGAGGATTAGATCACATTTTTCAAATCAACATATTACAACATTAGATTGGTCGTAAAGTCACATGGGCTAACAGACTTGCACATGTCCATAGACATTAAAGCGTAGTGTCATTCCGGGTTATCGGTATCACATAGACCTGCTTCAGAGAGCTCACCCTTTTCTGTCATGTGGGAGCTAAGGCAGCCAGAGTCATACTTTATTTATTTTTGATTAGTTTAGACATTTTATTAAAATTTGAGAAAATGTGCAACATAAAAGAACAAATATACAGGAAGAAATAACAAAACAAGAGAATGTTTTAACATGTACACTGATCCAGTTTAAATCTATTTGGAGATTAGCAAATGACAGTGGTGAAACCCTAGCGGCCCAGCCAGTTCTTTCACCCAAAATGCCCCTTGTGAGGTCAATCTCTTCTAATGCCCTGTGTAACCATCTTTCTCTTCCAGGGAATACTCATTAATAGTCATAAGCACTGAATTATCTCCGCCCATATGCGGGAACCTGGAACATATAGCATAATACATATATATGTGTATACAATAGAAAAGGAGTACATAGTACGAAATAATTATACACATATACATGTATAAACCAATAATATGCAGCCCTAAGCATATCTAATAGGCTAAGCAAGCCAAAATGACATGCATGTCTCTAGTATGAAAATAACCCATAACATATAATGCAAGAGACGGACATGTACATTAATTGCATTCCGCAAAACAACCTTTTATTTTCATCAAAGAAAACAGGTAATGACAGGCAATGAGCCTAAATAAGGCTGCATAAGTAAATAACATCCCTGAAATGGAAACTGGCACCTCGCCTTTAAGGCCTCCAGGAGAACCCTGCTCCCATCATGCACCACAGGTGACAGTTAGGTCAGATCTTTTTTCCGGCTCTTTCTGAGAGGAACCTGCAGCTTGAGCTCAAATGATTTTGGCTTTTTTCAGTCAGAATTTGTATTCTACCTACTTTTTTCGATATTTCTTGTTGCTGGTAGTATTTTTCAATCTTTTCTGTTTTCTGACTAATTGGTCAATCTTTTTTAGTCAGATATGTCACCTTTATTTTATAAATATCCTTCCTGTGGTAAGAAGATGTCTAAAGCCGATCCTCATTCGGTCTGTGTTTACCTTCTTCTCACAACACAGTTGTGAGAAGTTGGCCTGGTATATGATGTTCACTATTCTAGTGAGCACCTTGCACCAGTCCAAACAACCCTTATGGTGATGGTTGTAAAGTCCACCTTATAGACCAGCTATCCTAGTGGTAGCATGGACAAAAGCAGTTTTAGGCTAAACTCAAGAGGGCATGTGAAGCCAGCTGTTTTACCATATGCAATCCCTTTAATACCAAATAAAAGGACACCACACAGGTTATATATTCAAAATATATATGTATTTATTTCTAAAACAATCCTCTGAACTCTTTATGAGGGCAGAGGCACAAGCACATAACAAGTAACTTAATATAACATATAATAAGTTGCACAAATATGGATAGGCCCTGGTGGCCCACTAAACCATATACTAAAATAGTGGTATAAGAACCACGTCACGAACAATGGTAAGGCCTAGGGCCTTGGGAATCGCTGGGGCTACACTGGACTAACAGTTTAACAGAAGGCGGTAGTAGTGTCCAGAAAATGGAAAAGTCAGCAACATTCAAAGAGAGACATATTTCATCATATCACTAGTTAAATGCGTATTGTAAATGGACATAATCACAGTATGTAATGGGTGCTTAAGAAACTCAAAGTACCTACTACCTAAAGGTACTATATTGGTGCACACAGGTGTGTAACCAAAGACAATGCTTAGAGGTGAGGTTCTAATTACAGCACATCCAATAGTGTTTAGCTTATTTAAGTTTTCTTGTAACCTTTGCACGGATGAACATTTAGCAGTTGTCACCAATTAAGTCCATAGAACAACATAGAAAGCATATAGTATAAGGGTAAACAATCATCCAATATAGAATCAAGAAAAAAAAGGTCCTCTTCATATAATGTTATTCTTCTTTATTCAAAATTCATAAAAAACAGGTTTTCCAGCATACATATCGCCAACACGTGTTTCGTCTCCCACAGAGACTTCATCAAGGCATGGATAATATTTGGAAGATGTATAATGATCTGTTCATGAGATGAGTACACAGCGTTGCGTGATAATAGAAGAATACCCAAAACAATGATTGAAATAAATTTGTAACTGGATTCACTTGAATAATAGCGTCAGCATAGTCAGCTTGACAAATATATCATAACAATTTGGGACGACGTGGTGTCATAGACGAAAATGTGTATCAATATGTGATGTCACCACTCCACAATTATATAAAGGATCCCACGATGCGAGTCATACAAAATATTTGGATGAACTCAGCTCAAGGTTTAAAATAAATCCACATTCACAACCCTGATAAGTTGCAATCAGATAGCAGCAGCACCGCTAATACGTCTTGTCGCAATTGCATAGAAGAATAACATTATATGAAGAGGACCTTTTTTTTCTTGATTCTATATTGGATGATTGTTTACCCTTATACTATATGCTTTCTATGTTGTTCTATGGACTTAATTGGTGACAACTGCTAAATGTTCATCCGTGCAAAGGTTACAAGAAAACTTAAATAAGCTAAACACTATTGGATGTGCTGTAATTAGAACCTCACCTCTAAGCACTGGACTAACAGTTGTTAGGGAGCAGGAGGCCCACGGGATGCGTGTGCAGTGTCTAATTGCGCACGCGTGCACACATAGAAGTCAATGGGTGCGTAAAGTTACAAAGTTAAAGAATTATGAGTCTTCCGACTGGACTAGAAGCTAACCACTTGAAACTAGGACACTAGGAGAGTTAATCTTCACAGGAGCACCGCAGTACTCGCGTTACCTCACCCACAGGAAGCGGGTGCATAGGTCCCAAAGTGTGTTGGGTTTCGTCGTGGAGTTCTATGGAGCCTTGGAGAAAAGATGCTGCAGTCGACGTCGAGACCTGTGACGTCAACGCCAGTGAGATCGATATTGAAGACCAGGTCGCCGGCTAGAAGTAGATCGACGCCGAGGCCTGAAAAGCGAAGGAGATCGACGTAGAGTTCGGCGTCGAGACATAAGTCGACGTCGAGGCATGCTTCGGGCTCGAAGCATGAGAATCCGCAGTCGACGTCGAAACGACCAGCGAAGTCCAGGAGGTCGACGTCGAGATCTCCGCCACCTGTCTCAAGGTCTTTGTCGAGGCGCTCAAGATCAACCTCTCGGACCCGTCAGAGGTCTTTGTCGAGGTCAGAGTCAACGTAGAGGATACCGCGTGATCAGTGGTCGACGTCGAACGTGCCGACGTCAAGGGCTTCGTCCCATAGATCTCCGTCTTCCAGAGTGTCACCTCCACGGTCGTCGTCGATGGTGGCTCATTCTGGTTCGACGTCGAGGCATTCGACGTCGAGGGACAGGCAAGTTATCCCTGTGGAAGAGGTGGGAAGACCAGCGTCTAGACCTCAACGTTCGACGTCGAGGGATACTTCTTCTTCCTCGCTGGGGATAAATATTATTCAAGTTACGCCGGAGGGCTCTCCGGTGCACAAATCACCTCCTATTAACATGTCTCCTAGATGTATGGATGACATTAGACACTGGAAGATGCAACCCAGACCTAATGAGAGGCCTCTTACCATGGAGTGCTCAAGACCTCCTGCTAGTAAGTCCCCGAGACGTTCCAGATCACCGTTAAGACGGCGTTCACGCTCAAGAGAGCGCTCCAGATCACACCGTTCTCATATGCCAAGGAGAAGACAGAGGTCTCCTACAATGACCACGTCAACAAGGTCATCATACAGAGACTATTCTACTACTATTTCATCAACTCCATCTTCCAGGGTCTCCCCTGTTGATGATCTTGGGACATTCAGTGAGGTGTTATATAGAGGTGCTAACGAGTTCAACATAACCATGTCGGGACCTCAAGTTACTTCTTCTGTTATATTTGAGACTTTGCCCCATAAGTTTTCGGCGAAGCCTCTACTGCCTTTGGTGCCAGGGTTACTGGAGCCTGCAATGAAGACTTTCTTGACACCTGCCACAGTGGGCTTGGGCCCTCGAGGATTTCGAAAGAAATATAAGGCTCCAGACCAGGATCCCTTATTTCTGCGTACCACCAGATTCTCTTATAGTCACTGCTGCCAGAAAAGCACATTCTGCTACATCTATCTCATCTGCTTGTTTTAGCTTTTTATGGCCCACATTTCATTATATATGATTTGGAGTTATTATTCTTGAGCCCTAAATTATTCATAAAGGCGTTAAAAGCAAGAAGCAAAATTTGCAGGCCATTTGCTGTCCCCGCTATGTGGACTGCATTGTCTGCATATAATAACAGGGATTCACATGAATTGACCCTCTTTGATATATAATAACAAGAGAATTGGTGCCAGGACACACCACTGTCTAACCCCATTATCAGAAGAAAAATTGTCTGTTAGCTCCCCCTATCTGTTACACCGTAACACTAGCTGATGTGCATTCGTGGAGCCTGCTGAGCTGGGTGATATTTGCTTCATCAATCCCTAGCTGTGCCATAAGACACAATAATTTATGGCAGTCCACTGTGTCAAAGGCACACGTTAAATCCATAAAGGCTAGATGAACACAGCCTTTTTGTGCATTTGTGTATTTTTGAACGATTAGAGCGAGGTTCAATGACTGCTCCACTGGTCCAAGTCCTGGTCGGAACCCAAATTGAAAGACCGAGAGCACTTGAGTCTCAGATGCCCAGAGTTCTATTTTGGTCAAAATGACCTTGCCCAAGATTTTAATCGTGTAATCCATCAGGGAAATATATAATATAAATATAATCCTCATTTGTAAAGCGCGAACAATCACCCATAAGGGTCTCTAGGCGCTGGGGGCCTTCGGGAAGATTAAGCAAGCTATTGCCCAGAGTCACATGGTACTGGGCTAATCTGCCTCCGGCACTGGGGATCGAACCGTGATCCCCAGATTCCAACGTCAGTCGCCCTGGCTGCGGCACCACACCTCGCCCTTATAGAAATAGAGCGATAACAATGAGGTTGACTCTTGTCCCCCTTTTTATTATTAAAAATTGGAACTATAATGGTTTCCTTCCAGGTCTTGACCAAAGGTCCCACTATAGCAGCGTTTATTACATTGGTTATCAGAGGGGTCCCAAAATGTGGTAGATATTTATACAAATCTATTAGGATTCTATCGGGACCTGGAGCTTTCTCTTGCTGACTATTCTCCATAGCTATATTTACATCTGCTACCTCATCTGAATTACTCAGGGCCTGAGCTGCTCTCATATCAAAGGTAGCTTTTGGGTCCAAAACCAGATTAATGGTCGGGGTTGCGGGAAAACATTTTTGAGACGCGTTTTACTCAATCTATAGCTTGTACGATAGTCTTTAGTTTGGACGTTTCATCTCCCAACAAAGTGGTGGAGTTCAGAAACTGCCAGAAGGCTTTTGAATCTTTTGTTGTACAGGTGATCTTTAAGTCTTCCCAGGCCTTTTCCTTCCAATATGTTTTCCTTTCCCTGATTATTTCTTCATAGCCTTTTCTGGCCTTGACTACTTCATCCTTATACCTCAGGTTTTCACTTAAAGCTCGCCTTAGATATCTATAGGCTTCTGAGCAAGCACTGTTAAACCATTTGGGGGTATCAGTTGTTTTCTGGTACATTTAGTTAATTTATCTGCCATATATCTGTTTAAAGATGTAAACGCCTGAATGGAATCATCTGGAATAGAGGGATCTGATAGGGCTACCTCAATTTGTGCCTGATTATTTACTGTAAGATCTCTAAGAAAGGCCTCCTTATCGATTTTCTCCCCTTAAATGCTTACATCCCTGTTCTCATTGTATTACGCCCTGTTTTTTACCCAAATTACTTCCCAAAACTAAGTTTAGAGTTAGTGTTAATTAATTATGATCACTTATACAGCTGACCATTACTTTACATCGTTTAAAAAACTGGGACATTTGTATTTATCAATTAAAATTTGATCAGTAATTGAATTGGAAGTTGCCCCACATATGTCGGAACCTGGAGAGAGTTTGTCATGTCATATTCTTGAGCAAATATCAATTTATTTAGCAAAAGCAACTTATTCAACAAACCCCCATATGGGGTATGTTTAAAATGCGTGATTGTTTGATCCACCTTATCACAAATGCCACATGTAGGCTGCACTCGAGGATCACACACTTCTATGTTAAAATCTCAAACCCAAATAATTTGGAGTTCCATTTCATGCTCATATTGAGCTTGACATATCGCATCCTCCAGGCCATCTGTGATGTTGGTCACGGTTGGGTCGAATACATTGTAATAATAATTAAAAGCTAATCAAATATAATGTGCTCACCTCGTGTTGCTCTGCAAAGAAACCAGCAGACAAAGCAGTCACCACAGTCTCCGCGAAGGGGCCTTCAACAAATGCGGCACCGCAGCCAACCAGCCAGCCCAAAAAGAAATTCCAGGGAAACCAGAAGAGAAATAGGATCCACACTATGCATTGTCAGGACTGCCAAAGCGCAGCAATTTCAAGCGGCTTTGATGGTGTTCTCTGCATCCCGGAACGGCAGCCTTCTCCTTGCTGCACATCCCTGCACCATTATTTGGGTAAAAAGTTTGAGATATAAGTTTAATAAGGCTATGGACCCGTAAGCTGAGCATAGATCTTTAGGTGTTCCCTCTTTATGTATTAAAGAGATTCCCGACTCCCCCATTGTTAGTGTTACTGTGCCAATATCTCTAAAGGAATTGTAGAGTTTTACTAGGTGTGGTATTAAGAGGGACGAGAAACTCTTGTAAAAATGGGCTTTAAGTCCTTCTGGACCATATGTTCTGTTTAGTGAGAGTTGTTCGATAGCGTCCCGGATCTCTTCAGTGATTATGGAAGTTTCTTTTCATTTTAGGAACTTATGCAGATTTTAAAAAACTTTATTTATAATTTTATTCATATCATCTTACATTTAGCAGCATATTCAACAATGACAGTGGTGCAGCTTAACACACTAATATTATTAATTATTTATCTTATGGTACTTGCTAGAAATTTTTGTTTTTGTTTTGCTCCGTGTATGATTGTGCAAAGACACCAATACCCTTTCCTTTTCAATATACGTTAAAAAAAAATCTTTCCAAGGACTTTGCCCTATGCCTGGTCGATCTTCCAACTTGCTGTTCTAAACTGCTTTTTCAGATTCATTTCTTAATGAGGTACATGTAAATGTTTCTTTCTTTAATAAGTGTCTACAGATAGCTTTCTAATGGTACGTATGATTCTGATTGACAGGAGGCAATGGACAAAAGCATGGAGAGCCGAGATCACCAGTATATTCTTGAGCCCGTTTGCTCATCTGCCCTTCTTAGGCGAAACTGCTCTAAAGTTCCTCTGAGGTCTAGACGAACTCCACGGATTGAATGTGACATTGATCTAGAGACAATTCCATTACAAATGTCCCAGGTAATAAATAATGTCTACTCTAACTACTGTTCTTTCTGGCTGTTTACCTGGCATTCCATCCAATAACGAAAGCAACAAGCAGGCTTTATATATGGAGTTTGGATGGTTGATATAGTTAACCACTTATTGTGTGTTTGATCAAGACCGTCGTTTACCTGTATCAGATGTTTATCTTGAACTTCTGATTTACAAAATGTTCATGCTGATGTGCTGAAACATAATCTTAACAGTGGCAACCCAGCTCACTTTTCTTTTTTGAATTGTGTGCAAATTTCCCACGTAAAGAAAATGCATTCACAGTGTTGTGCATGTTGTTCCTCACACTTTAAATGTGAGATACACTGGTAAAACGTACAGGAAACATTTTATCTTTGATTTTAAATGTGTTAAAATAGATGAAGTACTTTGTTGTTATTTTCTTTACTGTTTTTGCAATAGACACAACGTCTCATGTAACCCAATACTGCATAGGTAAACCAAACTGCCAGCTTTCACCGTATCCACAGAAACACGAGCCACTAACTATGCCACTCTCGGACGCAGCAGGACACAGTAGTTCTCATACTAATTTAATTAAGGAGAATCCAGACAATATGTCGCATTCATCCTACAGTACTTAAAGCACTAGCCACAGGGATAACTACAAAGTTATGCATGTTCCAATCCTACATCTCCAGCCAGTGGTTTAGTGCAGTTCTTTTCACAGTTTTTGGAAGGGATAGAAAGCACAATGCCCCTTTGCATTGCTTGGTCCAAGGCCTACTGGAAGATAAGTTTCACTTTAGATAGGTGTTACTTGAACCTTCGCAGACATTTCTTTGTGCGATGTCTTTTGTGATCAGAATACAGCATAAACCGTAGATGTGTTTGCTGGAATGTAGTGCCACTGGAAAGAAAAGAGCTGATTTACTGACATTGTTTTGCTGAGTTATAAGAGTGTACGTTTAGAGTTACCTATGTACAGGGTGAAAAGAACTGCAGAGCTGACGTTTTTTTTTTAGGTTATGTGCAACTTCAAATGGATCTAGTAGTTTGTTTGCAAATGTTGTGGCTATGATCATGGATGCTTTAGTGATGATGGGTGCAGCAATAAGAGAAAATAAATGGAAAACAGCTATGCAGGAAGATCGTGTGATAAAACCTGTAGCGGAGCATGTTTTGAGTGGCTAGCCAAGGCACAATAGTTTAGTACATGCACTGCTTGCTCTGAAAGGTAGCGTCTGAACTTTCTTCGGAATATGATTTGCTGTTGAGAGGTGATACATTTGTTCCACCTACTACTAATTTGTGGTTAGATTGAACAGAGGCTTATCGTGTACATTCATGTTCAACAGTCACCAGGAAACTGCTGAAAAGCATCTTTTGGTAGCCAGCCATGGACAGTGCAAAGATTGAAAGGTTTGCCAAAACTTGCTTAGACTGTGACTTGCCTGCCAAATGGTGGAAGTGTAAAAACGTTCTGATAAAGCCAGTTTATTTTCCAAATGGGGCGGGAAAGCATCTTGCCATGGTGGTTTTCAGCCCATTAGATTATTTGGTTGCACGTATGAGGTACCTGGTTGTCTATTTGTCAGAACATCTACTCTTGAAAATATTTTAAATTGTTTCGGTGAATGTTTTTTTTAAAGGAAGGCGTTGCTTTTAACAAAACAACTGATATTACTGTGCAATTAACTTAAAAAACGATGAAGAAATATTTAAATCAGAGCAGCATTGCACATAAAAGCCTAACATCCGTTTTTTATTTGTGGAAGGATATAAACAGCCCTGCCTTCTAGTTTTTATGCTGTTGAATATTTATGAGCGATGTTTTGGATGTTGTTTTCGTACTCCGTAGAGTAGGACATGGCTTTCACCTTTGGACATGCTTAGGAAAAGGCTGCGAGTAACGGAGTTGAGTCCTGTTTGGCTGAAGATGTAGAAGGCTCGCAGTTTCTCTAATGGCATGCATGTGCCTGATGATGCAAGTGTTGTCAAACATCGGACAAATGAGAACATAACTTTTGACAGCACAGCAGTCAGAGTGTAGAATGGTGACTGGTGGAGCCTTAATTTCATGGAAACATTAAGAAAGCAGGGAGTGCTCTCTTAAATGTACTCGATACCTCTGATTTACTAACACTTATATTCCTTATCTTAGTCTTTGCATAGTGCAATCAATTAGAATAGGAGTTAATTCTCAGTTAAGCCATCACGAAGCTCAGTTTGGTGCTGACTTAAGTAGGCTCGAGATACAGACAGATGAAGATGGGCGGGCCGTGAAACGGAGCCGTCTACATATCCGGAAGTCTGTACCTACTAATGATTATGTTTCATTTGGGGGTGGGGGAACATGTACCAGATGTTCTAATACTCTGGTATTTATATATGTTTATGCTTCATTATTGTAAATAGTTACAGTTACATGGTTTGTATATCTAGCACCCCAGCGCTATCCCTTTTCCCTCCAGCAATGAGATGTATGTGCAGTTAAATGTTTGTCCTTACAGACTTATGTCTTGAGTACCGAATTATTCATGACTGCTTGGCTAGCTCTAGCTCTCTCTCGGGGCGTAATCTAATGCTGGGTGCAATGTTGCAATCCACCTTTAATCTTAATTGATTACCTTTGCCTTTCTTTACTCAGATGTAACTAATGCATGTAGCATATTCCTAAACGTTACCTTTCTGATATATTTTCAGGGTCAGTATCAACAGATCGTGGAGTTTCTAGAGGAAATGGATCGAAAAGAAAGACAGCTTAAATTTAGGAAATGGAAACCGAAAGTTTCTATAGCGGAAAAGTAAGAAACAGTTGTTTACATATTTTCAATATCCTGATGTTTACAAATTGTACTGGCAGTGTATTGTTTTTGAAAACCATGTAATATCAGTCAGCATCCCCTCAATCTCTATTGACAATCATATCCATCCCTCTTGACAATCATAATTCTGTTAAGGAGCAAATTAATATTCTGTTATGTATGATTTGAAAATTGTGAACTTGATTATTATCAGCATCTGAGGCTGATGATTCAGGCTTCATCTAAATATTGGAACCAGATCCAGAGGGAAAATCACTGACGCCAACTTTATGCCCACATTGGGGAAAAAGGGAAAGATAATCTTCAATATCTGGGTATCAAAGCAGATGTGCCATTTACTGCAGCACTAGCAATATAGAGCCCGAACGTGCTTGTGAGCCATGGTCAAAGTGGATTGTGGGTTCATGTTGGTCGCTGAACCATGCCTCTATTGTCTCCATGTCTCCAGAGAAGGACAGGAGGAAGCTGAGAGTTGTAGGCAGAACGATATCCAGAATGTATACCTCAATATGTGTGAAGCCAATGTAGTGGTGCTGCTCAGCAAAAATGACTGAGCTGTCAGAGAAGATGGTGAAGCTGCTCCTATTCCTACCAGACAACAAACAGGAGAAATCTATGAAATGCCCTGCAGACAGACCATCAGCTTCCAAGTATGCCATAAAAATATTCCTGCTTATAGTGGTCATAGACTTCCGACATGCTCCTTAGAGAAATCCTTTATTGCCAGATGTGTCTTAAGTGTACATGTTTGCTACTGGACATGTTTGCTACTGGAGGTAAGAGCAAGGATGCTTGATGTGCATCTCGACGATGAAGAAACCTTCATCAGGAAGGTTATTAAGGCATTTGAGTCCTTCAAGGCTGACCCCAGCAATGTAAAGGTAATGTGGGGCATGTGAGCAAGGCTCCAAATGTCCCTTTCAAAGGATAAAGGGTAATATTAAACAGTCGGAAATGTGTTACCACCACAGTTTCAGCAGCAGTACTTTCTTATTCGACTATGTGGATACTTTCATCTAGAATTTGGGATAATGATATCTCCATGGATCTTCTAAAAAACTAGCCAGATGGGTCCATTAAGGCATTCTAAACTGTCAGTGCTGACACTAAGACTGCAAAGGCACTACGGGCCAGTCAGTGAGGCGCTCATGTTTCCACTTCAGTGACCAAAGGTTGATCTCACTCGGATGTTTCACCATCACAGTTTCAGCCACAGTGCTCCCCTTTTTACTGTGGATACCAGCATCATAGACTTACAATGGCAGCACAGCTTTAGCTCACAGCAGCTCCCTTTGAGATGTGGATCCCCGTTTGTTTTCCCAGAAGCAAATGTGATGTGTTCCATGACATCATGTTGCCCCTGCTAAGCCGAGCAGGAAGCAGTCCTTGCAGAACCTCATCGGGGTGTGGGGTCGGGGCAAAGTCACTTGAGACAAGCGAGGTATGGACTTATGTTCTCAGGCCATTTTGAAATTCATGGAAAAGCTGTCCCCTAGTCCACCTAAAGAACACAAAAAATTGGGAGAATAACTTCAACAGTCGGAGATGTAGTTGCTTTTCAATAAGCCCATGATACCGCTAATACCTGTGCACAAATAAAACCAGAGAAACTGCTGAGGTACTCTTACATGCAGAAGAATCACAAGGGCCTACCCCATCTTAGACTTGGAGTTTATCATCCTGTTTATCCAACACAGGTGTTCTGACCTTGGCGAAAGGCAATACTCTTCTACACAAGTTGCAGTTGGCACCTCTGTTGTTAACAAAATACCCGAAGCCTGTGCTTCTCATTTGTGCTGGCAAGTGTGAATGCCTTTCCCTAGCTGGTTGATAAAAATACCTTTGAAGGCAGGGGTGGAGGCAGAAAAAGTAATTCACACATACATTCAGCAGTTCAGAGGTCTGCAACTGGCCAGCTCCTTCCAGAAATCCCTCTAGAAACCATATCACAAAATTGGTTTTCTCCTCACCCACCTGGACTCCAGGAGCTAAAGGATACCGTACAAAATGAAATAAAAGAAGTAGGGTATGCTAGAAAGGTCACTGTCTGAGAAGAACTCAACCTAAGTGACAGCCAAAAGTTCAGGGCCCTGATAAGACCTCATCTGCGTCATCATGGTACTCTTGAGGACACGCAAGATAGGAGCCCAGCAACAAGAGCTTTACCAACAGTGGACACAAGTGTCTAGGGATTGGCAGACTGATAGATCCCTCATTTGCATCTGACGGTTGTTATGCATTTCTGGCCATTGTTTCTATAGATCAGTTTTGTTCAGGATATGTCTCTTGAAAGCCTTGGGAGCACACCTGGCTTGTTGTCTTCCAGGGGATCCTCATCAATATTCATAAGCACTGAATATTCCCGCCTATGTGCGGGGACCCCGGAAATAATAAATATTATATATGAAAAAGATATATATATATCATGCTTCCTGCTTGGTCCGTTTATTGAAATGCACACAGACACACACAAGGCTTCAAGCCTAAGCCTTTATTAACTGGTACAGAAGCGTCTGGCTGCCCACCTTTCACAGTCAGATTCCCACTGCCTGACGCGTTTCGAAATAACTTCTTCCTCGGAGGCTTGTGTGGAAAATGAAAAAAGCACCAGCTGGCTCCAAACACTCCCTTTTCTCTGCATGATGACACGCCCCCTGATGGGCTGCTCTGAATGAGTCTCTGCGCTGTGCATTTAGGGAAATGTGGTGCCATTTCATTGCGGTGCTCTACTCCAAGAACCTGGGGGCCGTCGTCATCTGCCGGTCCTCACATGTGGGGCACATTACTTTGGATAAGGAAACGCCTGCTGCCGGGACCTATCTGCAGGTCTTTCAACCAACAGAACATTTTTGTACAGAGCACCGCAATGAAATGGCACCACATTTCCCTAAATGCACAGCGCAGAGACTCATTCAGAGCAGCCCATCAGGGGGCGTGTCATCATGCAGAGAAAAGGGAGTGTTTGGAGCCAGCTGGTGCTTTTTTCATTTTCCAAACAAGCCTCCGATGAAGAAGTTATTTCGAAACGTGTCAGGCAGTGGGAATCTGACTGTGAAAGGTGGGCAGCCAGACGCTTCTGTACCAGTTAATAAAGGCTTAGGCTTGAAGCCTTGTGTGCGTCTGTGTGCCTTTCAATAACCGGAACAAGCAGGAAGCATGATATATATATATATATATATATATATATATATATATATATATATATATATATATATATATATATATATATATATATATATATATATATATATATATATATATATATATACACATACACACACACACACAGCTCTATATATAGATATATACATATATCATTTTTTCTCATACCAATGCAGCCTCCATCTAGGAGGCTAAACAATGTATTAACTCATAAATTGCTTTGGCAAATACATAATACATGTATAAAAACAGAGGAGGGCACGTAGCACTTGAACTCTGTTTTTAATGAGTAAACCCCATGAAAAAACTACAACTAAAGCAGACATTGTTAGCCTACAGGCTGCATTGTAAACCAATAGCATAGAAAATGAAAGCATTTTCCTACAAAACTGGCACCGCACCTTTAAGGCAGCCATGACCCCTAGCTTCCCATCATGCCTCAGGGGTGACAGTTAGGTCAGTTCTTTCCGGCTCCTTCAGTCAGGACCCTGGATTCACAGCTCTTCCTTTTTTGACGTTCTGTCAAAAATTATCAGATTTTTTTTTTTCAGGATTTTTTGCTTTAACTCGACGTCTTTTAGCCTTCGAGTGAGAGTGAAGCCTTTTTTGAGTTCCAGAAAAGGTTTATTTCTTTCAGAAATGCCTTCCTTATTTGATCCTTGCCCTGACTATGGCAACAAGAAGACTAGATCAGACACACACCTCACTCTTCTGTCACTTGTCATCTTTCAAGAAGTTGTCGAGAAGTACCATCAAGAACAGGGAGAGAATTCGACTTTATGGCCTCTCTGAAAGAGGTAGGTCTCTAGTGAGGGAGCAGAAAAAGAGAACTCTGTCGACGTCGAGAGGCAAGGTCCCGACCTGTTCTCCTTCGGCCTCAGGATCGACATCGAAGCTGCCGACGGCAAAGAAGACGTTGTCGAAGACTACAGTGGTGTCGGCCCATCACTCTTCTAAGACATCGAGGACAACGCTCTCAACGTCGACAAAGGTAAAGGGCCCTCCGTTGACGTCAACCAGGCGACGATCAACGCTGAGGAGCAAATCTCCGTTGACGCTGGCTAAGTGATCGACGTCGAGGCAAATCACTCTGTCGTCGCCACATCAACAGCGATCGACATCGAGGCAGAGGTCTCCGTCGAGGTCCGTTCAAAGATCTTTGACGTCGAGGCGCAAGACTCCGTTGCCGACATCGAGACAGACGTCTCCGTCAAGGTCAGTGCAAAGATCATCGAAGTCGAGGCACAAGACTGCGCCTCCGACGCTGAGGCAGAAATCTCCGTCGGCGACAGCACACCGCAGGGCTACGTTGAGACACAGGTCTTCAGAACAGAGGTGATTGATGTCGAAACACAGTACTCTGTCGACGTCAAGTAGATGTTCGACGTCGAGAGACCGGTCGACTGCAAGTTTGAGAAGGCAGTCTGTACAGGGAAGACGTTCCAGATCGACATCGAGGCACCAGTCCAAAGAGGCCTCCCGTCCGGTAAGCCTGTCTACATCGCCGTCACCGACGTCGAGAACAGGTTCTCGCAGCTCTCACAGAGGTTCAACGTCAAGATCTCCAGAGATCATGATCTCGACGTCCAGCAGTCCAGTGTCCAGGGGACATCAAGATTCGCCGACCAGGCCTGCACAAGAAGAAGAGAACTCTCCTCCTCCACTTTCTTCTGAGGGGCGAGAAGGACAGAGATCGCCTTTCATCCATCTATCACTAAGATGGAACAGGCCCTTGGATCACTGGGCCACAACTCCAGCCACAAGGGCACAGCATTACTTGAGCCCACTACACAGGTCTCCGTTGGCACGGCTGGTACTGGGGGTGGATAGAGAGCGTACTCCTTCAAGAGCCAAGGATCACAGTCGCACTCCTGCGCACCCTCACAGAAGGATATCTAGATCCAGAAGTAGGAGGAGAAGGCACAGATCTCCAACACCTTCCTCCTATTCCACACACACGGCACACATAGACTATTCACCTACTCTTACTGACAGCCCACCGTCGAGGGTCTCTCTGATGGATGACGTTGGCACTTTTCAGGACGTGCTTGGCAGAGGGGCGGCGAAACTAAACATCCCTATGCCGACCCGCTAGAGTTTGTCCTATGTTATTTTTGAGACTTTACACCAAAGGGCAGCATCTGGACCTCTGCTACCATTGGTCCCGGGACTAATAGAACCGGTTATGGACATTTTCCTCATGCCGGCGACACTCAAGACTGCGCCGGCTAGGATTTTGAAAAAATATCTTTCACCGGAAGAGGACCCGCTTTTCCTGAAATCTGACCCCTCTCCACCAGATTCTGTTATAATCACTGTGGCAAAAAAAACCTCATGCTATTGCTCCTCCTCTACTGTTCCACCAGATAAGGAGAGTAAAACACAGGATTTGTGGGGAAGGAAGGTATGTGGCGCATCAGCCTCTATGAAGAAGGTATCGAGTGCATCGACTCTCTTGGGCCGGTATGACAGGTCTCTGTGGGACTCCCTGCCAAGGATTCACGGAAAAGATACCTCAAGAAGATCGCAAGGATTTTGAAGAGATCTTGCATGAAGGCAGCTTGGTGGCGAACCAAGTTATCAGCGACGCAGCTGATGGAGCTACTCTTTCGGCTCATGCCTATGCGCATAGGATATGCGCTAGAAGAACCTCCTGGCTCCGACTCACAGAGCTCAAACTAGAAGCACAGTCTTGGATCCTAAATCTTCCCTTCTCCAGCTCATCTTTGTTCGGTGCACACATGGATGAAGAAATGTCCCGGATGAAGACGGAGCTAGACACCCTAAAGGCTGTGTGTCTAGAAAAGAAGAAAGAGTTCCGCAACGATTCAGGCCTTACGATCGGCGATCCTCCCAACAGAGGGTTCAAACCCCTCATTGACAGAAAAACCAGGATCAGCAAGGGCAACAAAGGTCTCAATACGAAGGCAGGCGTTCCTCCAGATGAAGAGAAAACCAGCGTCAGTCTAACACCTCCGCCAAGATGCAGACCAAACAATAAGTGGCCACTTCCCCTGTCGCCGTTCACCACTCCAGTGGGGGGGAAGTATTGCAAATTATCTCGAAGAGTGGCGAGCTATCACAAAGGACCAGTGGGTGTTAGCTACGCTGCAGAATGGGTGCTCTCTACGTTTTCAACGCCATCCTCCCTCAATCCCTCCAGTTCCATCACCATGCCATCAGATGAAAATATTGCAGAACGAAGTTGCTACCATTCTGCGAAAATCAGCCATCGAGAAGGTGCCAATATCTCAAAGAGGGAGAGGGGTCTACTCAAGATACTTCTTGGTAAAGAAGAAGGGTCGAAAAAAGCAGAATACAGACCCATTCTGGATCTGCGAACACTCAACAAGTCAATCAGGAAGGAGAAGTTTCGCATGTTGGCTCTCCATCAAATATATCCACATCTCAGGCAGGGAGATTTGATGTGTTCGCTGGATCTACAAGATGCCTACTTTCACGTTCCGGTCAGTCAACATCACAGACAATATCTGAGATTCCTGGTGAGATCTTAACACTACCAGTTCAAAGTACTAACCTTCGGGTTGAAGTCCGCTCCCCGAGTGTTCACAAAGTGCATGGCAATGGTGGCAGCTGCACTACGTCGCAGAGGCATCTTCGTGTACCCGTACCTGGACGACTGCCTGTTGAAGGGTCCTTCTCCCCACAGTGTGAGGAGTCATTTCCTGCAATGCCTAGAGCTTTGTCATCAGCTGGGCCTTCATCAGCTGGGCCTTCATATGAACTTCGACAAATCGACTCCACAACCAACACAGATAATCCATTATCTAGGAGCTCTGGTAGACTCCGGGTTAGGAAAAGTGTTTCCTTCGGAGGAGAGACAGTTTTCCATCATACAGAAATGCAAACATCGGATTACCTCCCTGTTAGGGTCGATGGCATCCTGCATCTTCCTGGTCCCCAATGCCAGGCTGCAAATGCGTCCTCTGAAGCAGGATCTGGAGGACAAGTGGGACCAACAAACAGCTCGCTGGGACGACAAAATAAGCCTCTCAAACTCAGCAAGAGCATCCATCCCATGGTGGATGAAGAAGGAGAATATGCAAGTGGGTATACCTTTTCAACAAGCACCTCCCTCTCAAACACTGATCACGGATTCTTCCCTCCAGGGCTGGGGAGCCCACATGAAGTCTCTCCAGACGCAAGGTCAATGGTCATCAAAAGAGCGCTCATATCACATAAACATGCTAGAGCTGAGAGCAGTTCACCTGGCCCTCAAGGCTTTCCTTCCTTCGATTCAGGCAAGTTCAATCTGTGTACAGACGGACAATACCACCACGATGTACTACCTGAACAAACAGGGAGGAACCCTCTTGCGCACATTGTCTATGGAAGCTCAAGCTCTCTGGCATTGGCTCCTGGCACGGAATCTATCATTCACGGCGGTTCACCTGCTGGGAGAACAGAACGCAAGAGCGGATGCTCTCAGTCGACACTTCAAAGACAGACAAGACAGGGTTCTCAACGACAAGGTTGTCGAAGACATCTTCCAGGCTTGGGGTCGTCCCAGCATCGATCTCTTCGCGGACGACGAAAATACAAAATGCAGAGACTTTGCCTCAAAGTTCTACCGGCCAGGGTCGAAGGGGAATGCCCTTTTGATAGACTGGTTCGGGGCATTTGTGTACGCCTTTCCACCCCTTCCTCTCATCCCAAAGGTGGTGACCAAGCTGTCTTTCACACACGAGAATGATCCTGATTGCCCCGGACTGGCCGAGACAATGGTGGTACCCGGACCTTCTGTACCTGTCAGAATGCCCTCACAGGAGGCTGCCATGCAGACTGGATCTGCTGTCCAAGATGAACGGGAGGATTCATCACCCCAGCCTTCCCTCACTGAACTTGGCAGCTTGCCTTCTGAGGTCCTCCAGAATGGCCATATAGGACTACCACAAGATTGCATGTCCATCTTAAAAGAAGCAAGAAGGCCATCCACTAGGCGCTCATATGCGTGCAAGTGGAAACGTTTTTTTATGTGGTGCGTTCAAAACAGTTGTAGCCCAACCAAAGGGCAGGAACAGGTCATTCTACCACACCTGCTTTACCTGGCTAAAGCAGGCTTGAAGTTTCCTTCTATTAAGGTACACTTAGCAGCTATCACTGCATATAGGCGCTCGCCTTCTCAGCCTTCTTTCTTTCAGTTACAGGTTGTAAAAGACTTCTTACAGGGTCTGAAAAAGGTCTACCCTCCGATCCAACCTCCTTCACCACCCTAGGAGCTAAACCTGGTGCTATCAAAGTTGATGGGTTCACCTTTCGAACCTATCCACAAAGCAACCTTGCAACATCTCATTTGGAAGGCGGCTTTCTTGGTAGCGATCACGTCAGCTTGCAAAGTGACCGAAATACAGGCCCACTGCTCTAAGAAACCTTATACTGTTTTCAATCTTAATAGGGTTGTATTGAGGGCTCATCCTTCCTTCCTTCCGAAGATGGTGTCAGATTTCCATATGAATCAGACCATCTCTCTGCCTACCTTTTTCCCTAATCCCTCCACTCCAGCTGAGAGTACTTTACACTCGCTGACCTACTAATAGTTTTAAAATTCTATCTGGATAAGTCAAAGTCCATGAGAAAGTCTGATCAACTATTTGTTAACTATGGGTCGCTCAGAACAGGTTTTCCAGCTTCAAAGTGGTCCATCTCCACATGGATAGTTTCATGCATCAAGTTAGCTTATTAATTAGCGCAAAGACCCCTTGGGCCTACTCCCAAGGTGCATTCCACAAGAGGAAAAGCGGCTACAGCTGCTTTTTTCAAAACTTGCCTATCTCTAAAATATGTAGGGTGGCAACTTGGCGATCCGTCCATACATTTACGAGGCACTATTGTCTATATTCAGACACCAGATCATACACCCAAGTAGGCCAGGCCTCCTTGAGGAATCTGTTCAGCAGCTGATTACGGCTGTTGATGTATTGTGGGCCATTCTCTCTCATTTGCCTGCAGGTGGAAGATGGGCTTGCTATTCTATTCAGAGCTTATGACCATTGATGAGGATCCGCTGGAAGAGAAAGATAAGTTAATTACCTGTAATCCTAGTTCTCTTGCAGGGGTATCCTCATCAAAGCCATTTTTCTTCATTGTTACAAGATATCTTTGTGCACTGATCTTCAGGGTTACGCAAAGAACAACTGACCTAACTGTCACCCCTGAGGCATGATGCCAGTTTTGTAGGAAAATGCTTTCATTTTCTATGCTATTGGTTTACAATGCAGCCTGTAGGCTAACTATGTCTGCTTTAGTTGCAGTTTTTTCATGAGGTTTACTAATTAAAAACAGAGTTCAAGTGCTACTTGCCCTCCTGTGTTTTTATACATGTATTATGTGAATTCAAAAGCAGTTTATGAGTTATTACATTGTTTAGCCTCCTAGATGGGGGCTGCATTGGTATGAGAAAAAATGATATATGTATATATGTGTTCGTGCCGTTTAGAGGCCCTGCTCCGTCAAGAGGCCGGAGTATCACTGGTCCCCCGTTGCTTGCAGTGTCTTCAAATATCAAGGTATTGATATGACTCCGGCCTGCCTCTGAGTGCACGCCTAGCCAGGGATCGCTGCGAGGTGCAGATCCTCATTGACGAGGAGGCAGGTACATTGTTATCCTGTCTTACGACCCTGCAGGCACACGTGCAGAGAGGCTGGAGCGTCAAAGGGGACCCTAGGGAGAACTTTATTCTCAGCAAAGACTCGGTATTCGAACACTCCGCACCTTCCAGGAATTTGTCTCTCCCATGCAACACTCACCTGAATATACGGCATTCTGGGAGCTGTAGTTGTGGCAGAACTGCAGCTGAGTTGACATCATGTGACTAAGGGTCAGCGGATTTCCGCCAATAAGAGAGACACTGGACACTTGGGTGGAGTTATACTTTGCATACAGCGGCATCTGAAGAAGGCTGTAAGGCTGAAATGCATCATGCACACGCTGTAATCAATAAAGATCGTCCGACGTCTCCCCTGAGTGGCCTCTACCTTTTCCTTTTGGAGTGGGCAGTTATATATATCTATATATATATATATTTTTATATATAATTTTTATTATTTCCGCGGTCCCCGCACATGGGCGGGAATATTCAGTGCCTATGACTTTGATGAGGCTACCCCTGGAAGAGAACTAGGATTACAGGTAGGTAACTTATCCTTCTTGGCTAGGGGACTCTAATCTGAGTTGTAAAACATTATTTACCAACGTGCAAGTTCTGCGGTCAGATGCACCCTGAGAGTGTTTCAGGGGCAGGTTACCAGGAAGGGCTGTGATAATTATGACTGACAATACCACGGCAATGTTTAACATCACAGAGCAAATTGGCAGCCTTCCACTGACTTTAAACAGGGAGACATAAGACATCTAATTGGCCTGGCAAACTGAGCATCTTATTGATGGTGCAACACCTTCCTTGTAAGGAAGATTAACAAGGCAAATGACGTCAGCAGGTCGGGGTAGAAGCTGCACAAGTTGGACCTTATTCAGACTATGGTGAACAATGTGATGGCGCGAAACACCAATGGTACAATTTCACCTACAAGTTTCAACAAGCATTGGCCTAGCCAGTAGGTCTCGCCTTTGTAACCTTATAAGTGTTTAGCCATGCAGCACATTATCCTGGGTGCTGTGCCGCTAGGGATTGAAGCGCTATACAAATACTGTACACTGAGTCATGTGGCCTGATTCAGGAATACATGCTTGCTTCTAACTTGTAAGGCTCGTGTGATGTCAGATGCAAAGAGCACCAGCAGCCAGTCTATACACCATGCATCTCTTTTCCAGTGTGATCTTTGAAAATGCAATGGCTCATGCTACACAGAGTTACCGGCAATAAGAGGTGGATATGTAACCATGAGGGAAATGAGCGTTGGTACTCTTTCTCAGGAGATGTCTAGAGATGTCTGGAGGAAGGTGGAGCACTAGTCAGTTGAGGGTCAATGCAATGAGTGGGTAGGTCTTTTGAAGGAGGCTAAAGCATCTGCTTTACAGAGAAAGTAATAAAAAGTACTGTTACCCACTGGCTTCCTTTTCCCTGGGAAGAGATCTTATCTTGTGACAGTTCCCTGAAGTCTGGACAGTGAGTGGGTCTTAATCAGGGTAAATTGCCCAAAATCACCATATGTTAGGGAGACGCTAGGTCTGTAATGCGATTTTATCCTTTGAAATACCCCAGCTGTAACCCTAAGTGTCCATTGTGTAAAAGTTGTATTCAGTATGAGCTACACAGTTCACAAGATTATAACAGCTGCTGCCAGCAGTGATATTATGATGTGAGATGTGCGGTTGTGTTATAAAGTAAGGACAAGGTGAGAGTAAAAATAGAGGATCAGAAGATAGCAAGGAGGAAAATGCACGCAGCAACAGTGAGATAAAGTGGGGCTGAAGAGGGCTGTTAAACTAAGAAAGGATTGGAGCCTGGGGTTCTAAAAAGGAAGCAAAAATAGAGGAAGGTTAAAGAAAGCAAATAAGAATAAGAGAAGCAGCTTAGTTTGTGGAAGGAATATGGGGCAATGCGTAGCAGCTGCCAGCAATAATATTATGGTTTGAGGCGTATGGTTGGGTTTTAGTATTAAATCTGTTTTATTAGCAATATTCGGGAACAAGAGTCATAACCAAAAAAGCCCTACAACCCCATGGGCCAGCTCAAGAATATAAGTCCGTACAGTCAAGCATGGTAGTACTTCGGATATTAAACACAGCAAGCCGCCTACAACCCAATAGGGCCGGCCGCGTCTTAAACCTAAACCAGCTTTGGTATTAAGTCTGTTTAGTAATATCAGAGGATACCCTCCACACCAAACAATGCAGAACATGTCCGGAGCAATAATACAGGCAATGTTCACATATAAAGAAAGATAACCGTTGACTAACTGAGGTATAGCGTGATGCACTAGTCACGCCCTGTGGCAGTGGGTTCTCCCGGACTTGCAAGATAATTTCCTAGCAATAAAACAATAAACCTGGAACCCCGCCCCTGTCCCAGATCCCTACTCTCCCCGCTTTTACTGTCTCATCTAGACTGTCGGACCCAAATCTTCCCTCTGTGAAAGCCTCAATAATCGTAAGTATCTGGGGCAGGTTATTTCTCTAAATTCTGTTGCCAATAACGATAGGAAGGGCTGCCATAGATCTGGGTATTTGTCGCCTTCCCCCTTCGCAATCATGGACAACTTCTCCATGCCCAGGATATGGTTGGGTTTTAAAGTACGAACAAGAAGAGCCAAAAATAAAGACAGGAGTAGAAGATATGCTAGCAGTGCCTTGCAAGCAACAATATATTTATGCATTAATTCTATTAATTAACCTTCCCAGCCCCTACATTCGCGGTTAGAACTGTAAGAAACACAGGAAAGGAACTTTGTGCTTTTAGAACTTCACAATAGATCGTAAATTAGCAGTGCATTAAGAGGCTGTTTAAAGTGCTCCAGCGATGCTTGCTTAGAGGATCGAGTGGAGTCGGAGTGCCCATTCCCTGTAATAAAGTGCAATCTCTCAGTGTATTTGGGGCGGCTACTGGCAAGTAAAGCCAGCAACCTGGGATGGGTGTAACCCCACTCTTGGCAATTCTGGGTAGCTCTTTATGTATAGAGAGCAAGTTAAAGGCAGCGTTACTCGCATTAAAGTGGTACGGTGCGGAGACAAATCTAAACCAAAAATATTATATATATGCATGTGCTTATTACTACAAAACTTACTGTTATTTTTTTCCACACAAAGTGAAGCACATGCCGCCTAAAAAGGTCAACAGTGAAAGTATGCCATTAAAGCGTAGTTGTCACGACGCATCGTCCTCTACTCCGGCAGACTCAGGCAGGTTCATAAAGGCGTGGAGGATGGAGCGTGATGTCCAGGAGTAGCCTCACACACAAACAGAGGTGCTGTGTGTGTATGAATAAATAAAAAAAAAGACGATGCACCATGCACAAAGTAAGCAGCGATGAGGGAGGGGGGTGGGTAACGGCACTGCCGGGTCAAGCTGCGAATCAGGAGGGGGTTGGACAACTGCACACAACACCAGAAAGCACAGAAATGTAATTATGAAACATGCTGACTTCTGCAGAGTGGTGCGGGGGTCAGATGAAGCACCGTGCTCACTGGGGAAAAGGAAGGATAACTTTGGCATGGCGCCAATTAAAAAAAAAAAGCTGCCAGAAATGTTATTACCAAACAATACTAGACACGCTGACTTCTGCAGAGCGGTACGGGGCAAACCTAAAGCGCAGCGCCTGGATGGAAAGCGGGCACCCTTGCAATAGTAGAAAATCGTTAACCACTTGTGTGCTCAGGACGGCCCCCGGCCGTCCTACGTCACGCTGGGCGTGTGTTCAGGACGGCCGGGGGTCGTCCGAACACTGCTGATTCCCCAGCGCCGCACGAATTCCGCGCCTGCGCTGGAGAATTAATTCGTGGGCGGAGTTCAGACGCCCCCCGGCCGTCCTGCGCACACGTCCAGCGTGACGTAGGACGGCCGGGGACCGTACTGAGCACGCAAGGGGTTACGCCCCCTAATTAAATCCCCGCACTACGGCGAAATTTTCACCGCAGGGAAGAGGTTAAAGAAAATAGTGCTCACAGAATGTAAATAAAACATTCAGTGTAACAACACAATTAAAAGGGCCAGTCCTCATGGGAGGTTACAAATGTAGCAAAGGCAGTAATAAGGAGGGACTACTAAGCCTATCCATTAATCAAAACCAACCATTTAGAAAGGATAGTAACAGGGGCCAATTGAAAAGATGGGGGGGAAAGGGGCAAAGCTTCAAGTCTATACCTGAATACTGGATGCCTTTCAGAGCAGAGCATGCTCTGCCTAGGCCAGACCTAAAAACCAGTATTACTCAATCAATCAATCATTTGTAAAGCGCACTACATACCCACGAGGGTCTCAAGGCGCTGGGGGTGGGGTGGGGGGGCGTGCTACTGATCGAACAGCCAGGTCTTGAGTATCCTCCTGAAGGTCAGCAGGTCTTGGGTCTGTCATAGGCTCAGTGGGAGGGTGCTCCATGTCTTGGCGGCGAGGTGGGGGAAGGATCCCCCACCGGTGGTTGTTCTTCGGATGCACGGGACGGTGGGGAGTGAGAGGTCGGCGTAGCGTAGCTGGCGGTTGGGGTTGTAGAAGGAGAGCCGTCTGTTGAGGTAGGCTGGGCCGGACTTGTGAAGTGCCTTGTGTGCGTGGGTGAGGAGCTTGAAGGATATCCTCTTCTTGACGGGGAGCCAGTGCAGGTTTCTCAGGTGGGGGGTGATGTGGCCGTGGAGTGGTACGTCGAGGATCAGGCGTGCCGAGGCGTTTTGGATGCGTTGTAGTCGTTTGATGAGCATGGTCAGGGCTCCAGCGTAGAGGGCGTTTCCGTAGTCGAGTCTGCTGCTGACGAGGGCCTGGGTGACTGTCTTTCTTGTATCTGTCGGGATCCATCTGTAGATCTTGCGGAGCATGCGGAGGGTGTTGAAGCAGGAGGAGGAGACGGCGTTGACTTGCTTGGTCATTGAGAGCGTTGAGTCAAGGATGATTCCCAGGTTGCGTGCTTGGTCGGTGGGTGTCGTCCCAGGCTGAAGGGTTGGAGCCGATAATGAGGACCTCCGTCTTGTCCGAGTTCAGCTTCAGACAGCTGGTCTTCAGCCAGTCGGCGACGGCCTTCATTACTTCGTGGAGGTTGGCTTTGGCGGTGATGGGGTCCTTGGTGAGGGAGAGGATCAGCTGAGTGTTGTCGGCGTAGGAGATTATGTTGAGGTCATGCTGTCGGGCTACGTGTGCGAACGGGGCCATGTAAATGTTGAACAGCTTCAGGCTGAGGGAGGATCCCTGGGGTACCCCGCAGATGATCTCGGAGGCTTTGGAGCGAAATGGGGGGAGGCGGACGCTCTGGGTTCTGCCGAAGAGGAAGGAGGTGGTCCAATCCAGATGCTTGTTTCGGATCCCTGCGGCGTGGAGGCGTGCGCGTAGTGTGCGGTGGCAGACGGTGTCGAAGGCGGCAGAGAGGTCTAGGAGGATGAGTGCTGCTGTCTGGCCATTGTCCAGCAGGGTCCTGATGTCGTCGGTGGTGGCGATGAGGGCAGTCTCGGTGCTGTGGTTGCTGCGGAACCCTGACTGGGAAGGGTCCATGATTCTGTTTTCTTCGAGGTATCGGGTTAGCTGTCTGATGACGGTTTTCTCGATGACCTTGGCCGGGAAGGGGAGCAGAGAGATGGGCCGGAAGTTCTTGAGGTCTCTTGGGTCTGCCTTAGGTTTTTTGAGTAGGGCGTTGATCTCAGCGTGTTTCCAGATCTCTGGGAAGGTCGCGGTCTCAAGGGTGAGATTGATGACGTTGCGCAGGGGGGGTGCGATGGAGCTGCTTGCTCTGTTGAAGACGTGGTGCGGGAATGGGTCTGACGGAGAGCCGGAGTGGATTGTGCGCATGGTCTTGATGGTGTCATCGATGCTCACGCTGGCCCAGGCTAGCAGGGCGTCGTGGTCGATGGTGTGCGGAGGGGCTGTTGTGTTGCTATCTGTTGGGGCTGTCTGGGTGTTGAAGCTGTCGTGGATGTCTGCTATCTTGCGGTGGAAGAAGGTGGCGAGGATGCATTATCCTTCGGGTGAAAACAAGGGCTCTACTGATCACTCTATTTCACTAAACAGTGTAAGGACTGCAGTAGTGCAGGTAACGTATGATCCTGGTAGGTCCAAGTTTGGTTATGCATATGGATGTTTCCTCACTTTAAATTAACAACCAGTCTTCAGCTGAAGATTGCAATGGAAAAGATTTTGGATAACAAGCCAGCATCTCAGCCTCTTAGTATACCTCCACCAGTCAAGTTTTGCTGCAGGTCTGCGTCTGCCAATATCATTTATAATTGGTAATATAGTGAAAGCAGATTTGTCCCTCGTGGTCATAACCTGCGTGAGGTCACCAGCCTGCCCTTATGTCCCACCTCGGTACAAAAGGGGGTGGTGATGGACGGAGTATATGAACCAATCAAACACTCACACCCAGTCAACAGATCTGGGTTTAATCCATCACCGTTCTTTAGCCCACTCTGCCACCCCAGTTCAGACATGGCCATATGCAAATCAGTCTGACCCTGTGCCTCATGGGAACAGTCCACCCCGAACTGCCAAGCCATGCCATCCCTGGACCGGACTCAAGCTTCCTAGGACCGGTTTCTGGCATTACAGCCGTCTTCAGCCAGGCTTGCTTGAATCCAGTGGCAAAGTGAGCAAGGGACTCACGTCTGAGCATACCCTGCCAACTTATGGCGGCCAAAGCGGTACAAAAGGCGGTGGTGATGGACGGAGTATCTGAACCAATCAAACACTCACACCCAGTCAACAGATCTGGGTTTAATCCATCACCGTTCTTTAGCCTACTCTGCCACCCCAGTTCAAAAATGGCCATATGCAAATCAGTCTGACCCTATGCCTCATGGGAACAGTCCAACCCGAACTGCCAAGCCATGCCTTCCCTGGACCGGACTCAAGCTTCCTAGGACCGGTTTCTGGCATTACAGCTGTCTTCAGCCAGGCTTGCTTGAATCCAGTGGCAAAGTGAGCAAGGGACTCACGTCTGAGCATGCCCTGCCAAAGTTTTGCTGCTGGTCTGCGTCTGCCAATATAATTTATAATTGGTAATATAGTGAAAGCAGATTTGTCCCTCGTGGTCATAACCTGCGTGAGGTCACCAGCCTGCACTCATGTCCCACCTCAGCATGCTTTGCACCTATAAATACTTGCAATACTGAGCTTCAGACCTACACCATAAATTTAAATCATTGCCATACATATATCATCCCTAATAATTATAGCCTGAGGCATTATGTTTTTGAGATGAGCAGTAAATAAAGAGGCAGAGCTTTGGCAGTCAGCAATGCTTTGTGCTGGAAAGGAAATGTTGATTAGTTTTAAAGATTACATGGTTTTGACACTACACCTACTGGGATCATGGGGGGTTTAGCATTTTTACTATTTTTATAGTATTCCAGCAAAATTACTTATTTTACCCCATTTCTTATATGTACTGCTTCTTTACCAAGTTCGAGACAGTGCTACTCTCATTGCAGGACTAAAAGATGTGAAGAACTCTCTGAAGTCCCCACAGAGTAGGGCATCTCCCTCTTGGCTCTCCTTTATAATTTTGTTAGGGCTAAGATGTATGTCTTTGTCTTTTGTCATTATTTTAATTGTTATAAGAGGAACAGTGGCAAAATGAAACTTGGTCAATAGAGGTTTTTAATTCCCGTGGTCGGAACCCAAAACGACTTTGTCCCTATCAAAAAAAGCTTTTACTAAAGCCATGTGATGTTCATACTTAATCCAGGGATTGTTCTAGCTTGACAGGAAAGTGTAATTTTTTTGTTGATGGTATAAACTGAAAAACATTGAGTCCATATGAAGTTGATATAGAAAGTAAAAGCATATGTTCTTATTGTTTATATGGTTAATTTCAGCTGTGGAGAATGGTGGAACTTTGCTTTAAACTCTAATCTTTCTTGGATTCGAGAGCAGAGACGATGCATGACCTGGGAATTTGTGTTGCACCGGGCACACGATGCAGTATTTTACACAAATACTTATTATAATAAGTTAATGGGAGCTCAGTTGTCAGCTGAAGAAAAGGTTTGTACCTTAGTTTTCATTCTCTGAGTGTTTTTTAGCCATGCTTTATAAACAGAAGCACTTTCTTTTTAACATTTCAAGCAATGCTTGTGGTTGGTAAATTGTAATATGAAATAACCTCACAAAACATTTGGGGCGTGTTTCCATTTGTCCCCTGAATGTTTTGCGCTCAGTTTATACCAGAGATTTAATTGTGGGGTAGGGAGTGCATACCATTTTTCACCAAATGTTATATCGCATCCAGGGCTTTTGTTTCTTTATTGTAACAGTTTATAACCTCTACACAGTGCCGGAACGTCACACAAATACATATATTGTGTGTGGCCGTTTGACGGAAAGAACATAAAAACTCTTTTTGGTTATCTGAAGAACTTACCAAAGAAGTGTCACATGAAATATGTACACTATATGTATGATACTCTTGGGGTAGGACTTTTATTTTTTAAACCATGGCTGCGGGACTTAATTGGGTTATTGACTAAGTATAAACTAACTAAAGTGTAGGAAACACCTAAAGATTACATTGTTAAACCAAATGTGCAAAGTAATACTTTGATCTGTTGTTTGTCAAAGTTGAGTGAACAAAGGCTGCAAGTTCTTAGATCACATGTCAAAGCTATTAACAATGTGATGTATATACTCAATCTGCCATATAGTGACAGTTCGCATATAGGTGGGTTATTAGTGACTGTTAAAAACAGAGCAAATGCCAGACACTTGGTTTGCTTTCAGGCGGAAACCTATTTGTATGAATCTGAGGAAAGATATAGAAGGCAGGCGTTGATGGAGACTCAGGTAGTCAAGATTTAGTTCTCTCATCATCATTGAGCTGCATATTGTTTCAAGTTCTTTTTTAGGAGCACGTCCTGATGGGGGTTGTGGTCCGGATTACTAAGAAGGCGTAAGGCCTCTTCTTTTTACGCGGAGGCATCCATTACAACAACGGGACCACCTTTCTCTGCTGGTTTTGTAATGATGGAAGAATTAGATTTTAATTTATTTGGAGTCTCCACTCAAATTTTGGGAAGAATCCCTGTTATGTTCCTCAGGGCCAGCGATAACAAAAAAAACAGGTTCCTAAAATACCTGTACCTCCACACCAGCGATAAAAGATGGTGCTTTGTAACTATATACGTTTCTAAGTCCACAAGAGAACACAGGTAAAGGTTCCCTCACGAGATCCTGCAGATTCTTTTCTAGTTTTATTTTTCTCATTGTTTTAGCAAATTCAAGTCAAAACAAAAAAGGTTGTGTTGGGGTCTCATTTCAAGGTGTGGGTACAGAACTCAAACCCTTATTAAGAACACTTTCTTGAGCAGGGCGGAGAGTGGTACTAAAAATGTTCACCATTAAAGATTGTGGGTGAACTGATTCCTCTCGCTGCTGTGAGTTATTCTTAGTGCATTATCTGGCTTTGTGCAACCTTTTACATCTTCCTTCCCTTTTCCTAAAAAAAATTGTTTGGAGTAAACCCCTTCAAGATTGGTCAGAAAAATGGGCTTTTAATGCTGTTAAAGAAAAAATGCTTGACTAGGCTGAGTCTTCCTCACTGCTGATTGTGGTGAATAGACTTACGCAAGAAGTGTGTAAGTTACACCTACTTCTCCAGCAAGGGACACAGATTTGTAACCTTAAAATTGTTCTTCACCACCAGGTTGGACCTCCTAAACACCACACATTTTTTATTTTCACAGGAAAACTTATCAGGACATCTGAAGCTAACAAGCATTTGCAATGCAATACGTCTCGCAATTGTGAGATTTTGAGTTATTTTTTTTTATTTTTTTTAAACCTGCAATAATAAAAGGCATTTGTCATTTATAATAGCAGTAGGTCAAAGATTCTAAAATGTGAGACCTATTGCATTGCAAATACTTTTTATATATAGGAAACAGTCAAATTCATACAACTCTAGGCATTAAAATCGCGTGTTCAGAAAGAGGTACGTTCTGGTAATGTATGAACAAATATATGCGCTGTTAATATGTAACACATATATGCCAGGGTGTGAGCACATTCACTAATGTTCCTTCCCATCTAAACATTAAAAAAAAAATATGCAGTCTTTTTATTTTGCTCCCTCCCGCCATATTTCCGAAAAGCTGCAGAGTACAGAGAAGGCTTTCCAACTCAGTTGGACAACAGGTATATACAGAAAGAAAGTGAGACAGAAAAATCGAGGGGCGAAAAGAAGAAAGGGGCGGAGAGAATTAGAGAGAGTGAGGGAGAAACAGAGAGAGAGAGCATGTTTGTTAAAGAGAGTGTGTTTCAGAGAGAGAACAGGAGTGTGTTTCAGTGAGAAAAAGCAAGAACATGAAAAATCGAGTGCATGTAACAAGGAGAGAAAGAAAACCATGTGTCAGAGAGAAAAAGACAGAAAGTGAGAGTGAGGGCGTGTGTGTGTGTCTTAGACAGAAAGATAGTTAAAAGAGAATGTAACAAAGATACACCGAGTCCCTGTGTTTGTGTATCAGAGAGAAAATGCGACAGAGACAGGATAGAAAGGGAGAGTAAGGGGGAGGAGAGAGACGGGAAAAGAGAGACAGGGAGTGAAAGAGACGGAAGCAGAGGGAGAGAAAGTGAGAGAAGGAATCGTATGTGAGCAGTGCCTCCAAAAGGTTTATTTATTTGCGCGCACAATAAAAGTAAAAGCTCCCGGTATTCAGGCGGAGGGCGCCCTTACCGATGGTCAGGGGCAGAAGAGGCAGCAGTGGGCTGGAGGACGCTGGCACCGGAGGCTGGTCGCCTCCAAATGTTCCTGCTCCGACATGAAAAATTCAGGCTGTTTCACTGTACCCAAACAGCGCTTAAACCATTTTTGGAAGCCCAGGCATTCCCGGGGCGGCTGCTAATGAATTTCTGCTCCAGCGGCTCAAGTGAAGAGAGGTCAGAGGAAAGGGGAGCGCGGAGAGGGGAGAGGTGGAGGGAGGAAGCGACAGGAGACGGGGAAGAGAGGACACCAAGCAGGAGGAAGGGAAGGCTAAGAAAGCGAGCTGGGTCAAGGAAGGGGGAGAAAAGGAGTGCTGGGACGTGGAAAGACACGGAGTGGGGTATGGCAGAGATGGGGGTCAGAAGGCAGATAAAGAGCAGACAAGACACGGCATGAGCCTTGCGCGAGCAAAAGAAAAATGAAAGTAAGAGCACGCACTTCACACATAAAATTCGAAAAACTAGGAAAGTGATAGCGCGCCATGCGCGTGTTGTGCCTCACTCACAGTACAACACCAACTAAAACTGTATCATGACTGGACTGATACAATGCCTGAAAAAGAGACGCTGTGCGTGTGCACAATCTCCTGTCTGGACAGGCACGGCAAACAGGAGACAGGTAGGTAACAAACATGCCTCTCTTGCAATCAAAAGTGAGCATTTTTGACACGCGCCAATGGAAAGCATTGGTGGAGCTTCCACCCTGCTTCCGTAGCAAAACCGACGAAAATAGATCTCGGAAACGGGCAGCGCATGCGCTGCGTCGCTAGGCTAGACCTCAAAAGGGCATATCTCTTTACAACGTTTGTCCGCAGTTAATTAGGGTCATCAGAGTCTGATACTTCAGTTCTCTTGCGTTCATTTTTCATCAGTTCACTTTCAGACTGGTTACATTTGCTCTTCGGAACACCCTTTGTGTGATTTGTTTTACCTTCCAAAGGCATTTTATATTAATGTGTAAATTTGACTGCGGTAAGGTTTGATCTTTTTTGTCTCCCCTGTGGTAAGCTGGGCTCATTCAATGTGAGATCATAGCTAGCTGTCAGTGATGGAGGGACTCTTGGTGCCTATGCCACCAGGCTCCTGACCACCGTGTCCTGACCACCGTGTCCTGGTCCTCTGATAGTGAGACACGCAGCCATCAGTGAAATAGGGATAAGGTTGTTTTTAGCTCAACATTTCAGTATCTGGAAGCTTTTTGGATTATCTACCTGTAGAGAACTGTTGCTGTTACCCCCCCACACACACACACTTTTGGCCCCCTTTTCGCTACTAGATGCTGATTTTCGACTCTGACAGTGGACTGAGGCCTGTTAACGACCTCAGTGCCAGTGCTACTTCCCTAAAACAAGGTGTTGTCTAATTGTGCTACAATATGCAAAGGACTTTAGCACCTCTGTAAGACCCTAGTAAATGGTACTCCAGGTACCGAGGGCAGGGTTACTAAAGCTGGTCCCCAAGGGCTGCAGCATATCTTCTGCCACCCTAAGGGATCCACATATAAATTCCACACAGACTGCCTTGGCAGGCTGCTTGACATGGTGCAAACCATGAGTGAAAACATAACATGGCACCCTCCTGTGTGTCATGCTAAAGTCACAGCATCTAATATATGTAAATCTCATAGAGGCTTTTAGCTGCAGATTCCTTACCTATGAATTACCCAGGTGTCATGCTGGATCCGGAAACTTTTGCTGAGCAATACCTCTTGAGTACGCCGTTGGGTGGCTCCATTCGCTCAGTGTGACGGCGTCGGTAGCGTCAGTTATGATGTTACGGTACCTATATAGGCACCATCCAGGTGCGTGTACGTCAGTTCTTTTCTTTCCATGCCAGTTAATCGCTGATCCGCGAAGAGCTACCCCTCTGTCTCTTTTTGACAGGCCTTTTCTCGACTTTTTGTTGAGTTTGAAACTATTCCATTGTGTGAGAGGATGTTTTAGAGGAAGACAGAGTTCAAACCATGCAAGGCCTGTCCCCACATGAGGCCTGTTACTGATCCTCACCTTGTCTGCTTCTGGTGTCTCAAGCAGGACCATGATCTGAAGTCGTTCTCGGACTGTTGGGCTATGGTTCCGAAGAACTTGCGGGAGAGGGCCTTGAAGCTCCTTTCGGCCCGGCAGTCAACACCCTCCGAGACTCCTCGGAGGTCCCGATCGAAGAAGAGGAGGTTGCGGGACCGCTGCCAGAGCCCAGAGTCCTCTTCATCCATTTTGAGGTCGTTGGGACACTCTGGGAAGAAGCAGTCCAATCGGACTTCATCTTCACCTCAAATGTCATCCGTCAACGAAGGCGGTAAGAAACACCGATACTATAGGAACGGTTCTGCGGAGCCGAAGTCAGGGTTGACTTCGCACCTTCCTCCCATTCCGTTGCTGGAGCGACCTCCCCGCGCTCAAATCAACCGACCGCTCTAGTGAGCCCTCAGGCTTTGTGGGGTTGGAAGGGGCCCCATCGGATTCGACACCGTCGGCTCTGGCCACGGCGGGGTGGGGCCTTAAAGATGCGATCACGGATATGGGTCGATACCAGTTGTGGCTTCTCGGGTGATGTCCAGGCTAATTTGATGGACATACCCTTTGATGGAACCTACATTTTTGGGGAAAAGGCAGATTCTGCCTAAGTGAGGTTCAAGGACTCTCGAGCTATGGCCAGATCCTTGGGCCTCTCTCCTACTCCTCAATGCAATGGAAGGGGTTTCGAGCCCGTCAGCCTGATCCCAGCCACCGGCCTGCACGGGCTTCCTAAGCCATGCAGGGATGTGGACGTGGTTCATTTTGGCCTAAGAATGGAAGCCAGAAGTCGCGGGCCGCAGCCTCCTTGTACTCCTAGTTTGACTCTGCAAGACCACACCAAACCTTTCCAGTTGGCGGGAGAATCCCATCATCATCTCCCCCACTGGAGGTCCATAACATCAGACAAGTGGGTCTTGCAGATCATTCAGGAGGGCTATTCGCTGCCTTTTCTTTCTTTTCTGCCTCCCATTATGTCATATCAGGAACGGCTGACGAGGATCATTTAAAATTACTCCCGGAGGAAGTTACAGCTCTCTTGGCCAAGGGCGCTATAGAAAGGGTTCCAGTTTCAGAAGTAGACAGTGGCTGTTATTCTTGCTACTTTCTGATTCCGAAGAAGAACAAAGGGTTGCGGCCCATTTTATATCTTAGGACCGTCAATCACTTCCTCAAGAAGGAGAAATTCAAAATGCACACTCTTGCTCAACTCTTGTCTGCCCTAGACCAAGAAGACTGGATGGTAGCTTTGGACCTGCAGGATGTGTATTTTCATATCCCCATCCTGCCGGGCCACAGACGTTACCTGCGGTTCAAGGTAGTCCGCAAGCACTTTCAGTTCACCGTGCTACCCTTCGGCCTTACGAGTGACCCTCGGGTGTTCACCAAGGGGATGGCGGTGGTCGCAGCTCATCTGTGCAGGTTAGGGGTGTCAGTCTTCCCCTACCTCGACGACTGGCTGTTGAAGGCGTCCTCTCACCAGTCTGTCATCTCCAACCTTCAGACTATGGTTGACCTGCATTCGCCGGGGTTCTCTATAAATGTGCAGAAGTCACACCTGACTCCTCCTCAGACACTCCCTTTCATCGGAGCTGTTCTGGACACAGTTCAATTTTGGGCTTATCCTCCTGAGCAGCGAGTCCAGGATATTCAGGCTATGACACCGATATTTCAGCCTCTATCCGGGGTTTCGGTGCGGCTGACTCTGAGGCTGCTGGGTCTCATGGTCTCCTGCATCCTGCTAGTGTTGCATGCCTGTTGCCATTTGCGAGCTCTGCAATGGGATCTCAAGTTTCATAGGGGGCAGCATAAGGGCAATCTCTCCGACTCGGTCTAGATCTCAAAGGGACCGCGATTTGGCCAGCAGCAGACTCCTCTCCCTTCCCCAACCAGATCTGACGGCAGTGACAGATGCGCCACTTCTGGAATGAGGCGGCCATCTGGGAGAGGTGGTGATCAGAGTTCTCTGGTCTTAGGCAGAATCCGGACTCCACATCAACCTGTTGGAGCTCCGAGCGATCTGATTGGCATTGAAGCCTTTCTACACTCCATCATGGGAAGGCTAGTGCAGGTGTTCATGGACAGCACCACTGCCATGTGATAGTGCAACAAAGTGGGTGGGGTGGGGTCTTGGACCCTCGGCCCTGCTCCTCTGGACATCGTTGGAACGTCAGAGCATTTCCCTGGTGGCTCAACTCCTCACAGGCTCTCTAAACGCCAGAGTGTACAAACTCAGCCGAAGATGCCAGGCGGATCCAACCGAGTCCAGCACTAGGGATCCTGGATCTCCAACCATCCACCGGTACAACTCAGCCACGCTCCTCGTACTCAACCCCAGGAGGAACAACAACTGTCAGCTGTCCAGACACCACCTACAACAGTTCTCCTGCCTTCTCTGCTGCCAGACCTTCCATACCATCAGCACACCCACGGCCACCACTTCCGCATCGAACGCCAATACCCCCGAAACCCTGAGGTGTATCCTCCTCAACATGCGCTCCCTGCACAGACACGCCGTTGAGATCTGGGACCTTCTCGACACCCTCTCACCAGACGCCGACGCCTTCACAGAAACCTGGACCAACGCCTCCTCTGCCCCCGACATCGCCACCGCCATCCCCGACGGGTACAAGATCCAGAGGAAAGACCAGGTGGAGGAGTTGCCATCTCACACAAGAGCTCCCTCCGGCTCTCCACATCCACCACAAATGACTACTTCTCCACCACTGAACACCTTCACTTCCGGATCCAGAGCAGCCCCAGAAACACACTTTGCGGCATCCTTGCTTGCAGCCCCCCCGGACCTCGTGCCTCGTTCGCCACAACAATCGCCGACCTCATCACACCCCACGCTATGCCACCATGGACTACATACTCATCGGAGACCTGAACTTCCGCCTTGACAACCCCAGCGACCCCAACTCCACCACCCTCCTGGATAACCCCACCAACATTGGCCTGAAACAGCTCGTCACCACAAGGCAGCACACATCCTCGACCCCATCTTCGCAGGCGGTACCATCATCCACTTCAGCCACACCATGCAACCCCCCTGGACCACCACTGCGTACACTTCAGCGTCAACAAACCCACCGCCCCCAAACCCACACCACCCCCTCCACGAAGGAACTAAAGCACAATCACTGAGGCGGAGCTAAACTCCACCCTCAACTGCGAAGCCCCCACCACCTCGACCAACGCAAAACTCGCAGCCAAAGAACTCCACAGATGGATCTGCAACTGCGCAGATGAGCCCGGCACACCTACGCAACTCCGACAGACAATGCCCCAGGAAGGCCACCTGGTTCACCACCAAACTCCAAGAATCCAGACGCACCTGCAGACGTCTCGAAATTAACTGGAGAAACAGCATAACGCCAGAAGATTGCACCACCTACAAGAACGCCATGACGGAATACCACCAATGCAACAGATCCACCAAAAGGACCTTCATTCAAAACAAGATCCCTGCCCACTCCAGCAGCTCTAAAGAACTCTTCAGCGTCATCCAAGAATTCACCAGGCCCCCCACTGAAACCACGGACATCGCCCCTCCCAGCATCTCTGCGACAAGCTCGGATCCTACTTCTATCTGAAAATCAAGGGCCTCTACGACCACTTCGACGACCAGATCCCCGACTCCGAAACCACCTCCCTCTCCAGCAACGCCAGCCAGCCTACCATCTCTTTCTGGACCCAGTCACCACCGCAGACACCACCTTAACCATGAAAGGCATCCACTCAGGGGCCCCCACGGACCCCTGCCTTCCGCATATCTAACACAGCGGCCACCGCCATCGCTCCAGAACTACGACGCACCATCAACACGACCTTTAAGACTGGCACCTTTCTCTCCAACTGGAAACGTGAAGAAGTCAGACTCCTGTTCAAGAAGCCCTCCACAGACCCCACGGACCTCAAGAACTACCAACCCATCTCCCATCTTCCTTTCGCGGCCAAAGTCACAGAGAAGATTGTCAATGCCCAGCTAACAAAATTCATAGAAGAAAACTCCTTCCTTGACCCCTCCCAATCCGGATTCTTCAGCAACCACAGCACTGAGACCGCCCTACTCACCGCCACTGACGACATCCGCACCCTCCTCGACCAAGGACACACTGCGGCCCTGAACCTACTCAACCTCTTGGCAGCATTCAACACCATCTCCCAATGCACACTCACCGCCAGACTTCACAACGTCTGCATACAGAGATCCGCCCTTGACTGGATCCGCTCCTTCCTAACTGGCAGAACCCAAAGACTCAGACTGCCAGCCTTTCTCTCCGAACCCACGGAAATCAACTGCAGAGTACCCCACGGATCATCGCTCAGCCCCACGCTCTTCAACATCTACATGGCCCCCCTCGCCGCCATCGTCAGACAGTACGGACTCCGCATAGTATCCCACGCAGACGACATCCAGCTCATCCTCTCCCTCACCAAGGACCCTGTCACCACCAGACTCAACTTCTAGGAAGGAATGAAGGACGTTGCATCCTGGATGAGCAGCAGCTGCCTGAAGTTCAACTCGGAGAAGACCGAGGTCCTCGTCCTCGGACCCTCCCCCTCTGCATGGGACAACACCTGGTGGCCCACCGCCCTTGGCAGCCTTCCCACCCCCACGTACCACGCCCAAAACCTCGGCATCGTACTTGACTCCTCCCTCTCCATGGCCCGACAGGTCAACACCGTCGCCTCCAGCTGCATCAATTCCTCCGTCTCCTCTGAATGACCTTCAAATGGATACCCCGAATCAAGGAAGACAGTCACCCACGCACTCATAACCAGCAGACTGGACTACGGAAATGCCCTAAACACCGGTATCAACAAGTCTCTGCTCCACAAACTCCAGACCATACAGAAAACCTCAGCCAGACTCGTTTTCGGCATCCCTCGACCCAAACACATCACCTAACACCTGCGTGACCTTCAACGGCTCCCCGTGGAGAAAAGAGTTGCGTTCAAGATACTCACCCCACCAGAACAGGTGGAAGAACCTTCTCCTACATTGCGGCCAAGACCTGGAACGAACTCCTGAAAGACATCAGATGTGCCCCCTCCCTGAATTTCTTCAAGAAGACACTCAAGACCTGGCTCTTTGACTGAACGGAGCTGCTTCCCCCCCACCCCGTGCCTTGAGAAACTCACAGGGAGTAGCGCGCTTACAATTCCCCATATTGATTAATTGACTCCACCCTGAGGTGATACAAGGCCTCTTTCAGCAGTGGGGAGAACCTTGGTTATATCTGTTCGTTACTGCAGAGAACGCGCACTGTCAGTAGTTCTGCACGCTAGAGTTTCCAAGGCGGCTCTTACCCAGAGGAACTTCCGCTCCGACAAGCCTTTCAGCCAATACCACTCCTTCCCAGAGTTCTTAAGGAAACCAGAAACGACCAGGACCAAGTGATCCTTGTGGCTCCGGACTAGTCTCGGAAAGTCTAGTATCCCGGGCTGCTATTGAGCATGTCCATCGGTCCTCTGTTCACCCCGCCTCTTAAGGATGGTCTCCTGTCGTATCAGCAAGGGAGGGTTCTTCATCCGATCATGTCAGTACTCTTGTCCACACTCACTCTTCATGCGTGGAGATTGAGCTGCGGCAATTGACAGCTTTCAACCTTCCATCCAAAGTTTGTAATGTCATTTTGGCAGCCAGGCATCCCTCCAACAAGACTGTATACTCCTGTAGTTGGGGCAGGTTTGTGGCATGGTGTGCAGAAAATAGATTGACCCACATCGCTCTCGTTTTTGTTTATTCTTTATCTAATCCAGCAGGTATCTGTTTTGGGCACCTTAAAAGGTTATCTTTTTGCTATCTCGGTTGCCAGATCAGCCGTACCTATTCAAGTGTCCTACTGTACAACATAGGCTTTTAAAAGTATCCAACACATATGCACACTTTAACTCTTTATCATGCCTCGGTGTTAACTAAATTTACTCTTAACATTTCTGATGTGCTCTTCCTTAGAGCGGTTACACAACTGTCCTATCAGGCTCCTTACTATAAAAACGGCCTTTCTAGTGTTTCTTTATTTTATTTTCTGCATAGTTACTTAAAACCGTTGGAATGTTAGTGCATGCAATACAAAATTAGAGCATAAAAAACATCTGTGTGTATAAAATTTCCTCAAGGTATAGGCGAGTACCTCCACTTTTGCTGGTTTTTTAAAGTTTTTTTTTATATAAAATTGTGATAGCAATCTTCAGAATAAAACCAAAATAAAACCAATTGTTGAAGGACTCTTTACATATATAAAAAACTTGTATTTTAGTCATAGTGTATGTCCATGTATAGCTAAAAGCTATATATTGCTGTTCCATTTTCCTTCCGACCAGCCATAAACTTCTTTTTGCAGGTCGTCTTGTTTGTATTTCTCAGAATTTCTCCACTTGTAGCAATGGTTGTCTCTTTGCTGCTGGCGATGTCTCCTTACAGTGGGCTGGTTTGGGGCCTGTTCCAATCAAGGTGAACTGCAGTGCCGAGGCCTGGTTCAGTTTTTGTAGGTTTGGGCAATTTTTGTTCAGCCATCAAAAGGAATTTTACCAGTCTACAGTTTAGTTGTGTATTTTCTGGGTTTAAGCAGGCTAACATAGCTTGCCTCCTGGTGCGGATGCCTTTCTGTTTAAATGGATCTTTGAGAAACTGTTGCCGTGCTTGGTGCATTTCCTTGCATAAGCATATTAGATGGACTATATGGCCTTGTTTGGTTTTGCACAACCTGCACGGCTCTAGTACTTGTGACCTTAGCCATGTTGGAAAATGTTGAGCGCACGGAAAGATTCCCATCCTATATCTCAAAAAGTAAATTTTTATGGACTTCGAGTATCCCTGGTTGAAAAATGGTTGTGGGGCCAGTGATTTGTAGGAATTAAGGGTCATCCAGGCGTGCGATCTATTTGAAAAGCTTGCTTTGTCCTCCACCAATGAAATTTGTTTTAAGGTTTTCCAGACCAGTTTTTTGAAATTGGTGTAGCCAATTTACGCATCCCAGAGTTCTGTAAGTTTGGTGTATTCTAAGGCTAGTTGAAGGTAGCTTCTGACTTGGGAGCGCTCCCTGTGCTGTATATCCTGCCACAGCAGATGGTTTAACGTGTTTGTGGTGGCACTTCTGATCCTGTACAAGCAGATGATATAAGTGCCATACCTAGCTAGATCTTGTCGTAGGAGTCCAAACTCTAGCTTTATTTGAGCGGGTGATGTATAAGACGGAAGACTGAACATAATTCTATAGACTTTGACCTGAGTGTTGTCCAGCTCCCTTGCATCTCTTCCCCGCCTAGCCTCGCTACCGTAAGCAATTGATGGAAGTAGTTTAGCCTGAGCTACCTTCAGTCAAGTTAGGCCCCATCAGTTTGTTTGCGAGATTTTTGAGCGTTAAGGCGATGAACAGGCATTTCCTTCTAACTTCATCTTTCTGGCGCCAAAAAGACGCTTCCTTGTCGAATATAACTCCAAGGTACTTGTATTCCTGAACCGGGTCAAGTTTAGTACCACCAAGGAGCCAACTTTTATGGAGGTTCTTTGTTGTTTATTGACATTGTCCTTGTCTTACTCAAGTTTATTATTAGCTTGTTTTCTGTGGTGTAGTTCTGCATTTCCGTCAGTAGATGCTGAAGACCGACGTAAGTATGGCTAAGCAGAACTACGTCATCTGCATACATGAGGTAGGACAATGATTTCCCTCCAATCCTCGGCGAGTGGGAGTTGCAGGCGTCAAGTTACTTTGGAAGGTCAGCCATATATAGGTTAAACAGGGTTGGTGCAAGCACGCAACCCTCTTTTAGTCCCTTTGTCGTGGGAACTTTCATGGAGATATGGGTCCCGCCACCTAACTTCACCTGCACCCAGGTATCTGTATGTAGACGTTTCAGCATGTTCAGAGTAGGCTGTGGTATGCCCCATTGTGCCAATTTGCCCCACTGTCTGCTCCTTTCCACGTTATCGAAAGCAGCACTGAAGTCTATATAACATAAATACAGAGGTAGTTTTGAGGCTTTGGCTGCATCGATTATTAGAGAAATTGTGAGGATGTTTGTGGATGTGCTGGCCATTTTGTGAAAGCCCGTCTGGTTCAGTGGTATTAAAGAGCTCGCCTCCGCCCAGTTTGTCAGCTCCTCTAGTATGGTCCCCGCAAAGAATTTTGCTTCATTGTCTATGAGGGCTACTAGGCGGTAGTTATTGGGCTCAGCCTTGTCACATTTTTTGTGGATTGGCACTATTGTTGAGCCCTTCCATGAGTCCGGTGTTTTATTTAGCCGTCTGACTTCCAGGAATAGAGGTTGCAAGATATCAGCCCAGTCTTCGCTCTCTGCTTTGTACAGGGCAGGTGGAATTCTGTTCGGTTCCGGAGCCCCTTCCGTCCTCCCTTTGGTGATCTGCTTTTTGATTAGGAGAGGCGGAGAGTGATTAACAGTGCCTAATGCTCCATTTTCATTATGTGGCTGGTCCGGTTCCCTCATCTCTGTGTTGGTAGCTCCCACTTATTCTTCCAATGTCCAACTATTAGCCGTTTGGGTTCCAGCACTGTCTATTTGGCTATTGAAATGGGTAGTGAGGAATTTTACCCAGATTGCTTCCGAAATGTATGACCCAATGCCCTTGTGGTGTGGATGGAATAGTACTGTTCACAGTTTTCCAGAAGCAGGCGCTGTTATTACTGTTTACGTCATAAAGAGGTTTTGCCCAAAATGCCTTCTCATGCTCACTATTGATTTTCCATTTCAGCGTTTTTAGTTTTGACCTTTGTGCATTTAAGGTAGCTTGTGCAGAGACGTTCTCTGGGAGTCCTCTCAGCCTGCGCAGAGTTACATTTATTGATTTTTTTTAAATGCTTCAGCAGGAGTCTTTGATCCTTCGAGATTATGTTTTTTTCCCAAGCTTTCTGTGAGTAATATTTTGTAGCAAAGGGTTCTGCATATCTATCTAAAAGCTTGTCAGTGAACTGTTCCCAGTGATCTATTTTATCTTCTGGGCCGAATGATAATGAATCGAAGAGTTGGATGGCTGCTTCGACCTTAGAGTTTATATTGTTTGTTTTACATTTGATCCTTCTTAAGTTGGAGATATAGGTGGTCCCCAATGTTGAATCCATTCTGATTGGTCTTGCTCCCTTCGCAGTCATTTGGAATACTTGGGGGCGGTGGTCATTGTCGCCCTTGTCCCCCATTCTATACCCAGAAATATGTGGAAAGAGTGTGAGGCTTGCAAAGGTGTAGTCCCATATGGAGCTTGTTGTGGGGGAATAGAAAGAGTCGACTGGTGGAGTGTCATCTGGAAATCTTCCATTAAAGGCTCGAAGATTTAGGTGTTCTAGATCTGCAAGTAGGTGATTCTTGCAGTGCTTATTCTTTCTGTACGGTGGATGACACTGTGTAGAAATTTTGTAAATTACGTTTTGCATAGCTACCTCCTCTCCTTGTGAAGAAATTATAAGATATTGGTTTAGGTCCCCAGTCAAAATGAAGAGCTGGGTTTTCGTTGCTGTTGCATGCTTTACTACTTGGTTTAAATTATAACTGCAATTGTTGCGTTTGTCATCGAGTCCATGAGAGTTGTTGAGGATATACTTGTTGTGGAGATATAGGTTGCCAGCCCACCTGAGCTGTGGCCAAATCTGCCCATCCTTGTTGCTGGAGTAGCAAAGCAGGTATAGCCCTCAATTTGCTCAGGAGCCAGGTTTCCTGTAGAAAAATTATATCAAAAGTTGTTACATACTGCAGGAATTCTGGATCCTCGATTTTAGTTGCTAGGCCATTTATATTCCACGAGCATAATCTGAGAAAGGACTCATTTGCTCTGCTGTGGCTTCTGTCACGCCAATCGCGTCAATAGTCCTCTGTGTGTAATGAGATGGTGCTCGATATTACTTCCTTATTGCAGCCTTGGCTTGTTCTAGCAGCAACCCATGGAACCGTTTCTTGTCGGTCCAGGTGCTGCTTGCACTCATTTTTTTTTTTTTTTGAAATTTGTTTTATTGTTGCATCAGAGTATACGGGTACAGTGTAAATAATCTGCTGACGTGGCCTCAACATTCAGCCATGAACAGCCAAGCGTGCAACGTTTTTTGTTTTATACAACTGATGCAAATATACATTTCCTCAATTAATCAGTACAGATCGTGCAAACATGTCTGCAGGCTGGGAGACAGTGAACCTGCATCGCCAAGAGGACGATGAATGATGACAGGCATGTAAGTTCCCGCCTCAAGGGCGTTGGATCGGGGTCTGTACTGTCCATATAACGGTGCTACCAGAGAACTGGGGGGGGGACAAAACTGTGGGAGGGAAGCATGTGGGCGCTAGCAGGGTCTAAGCAGGGTGATACTGGTGACGGGTGTCGGGGGGGGCCGAGGAGCCATTTCAGTTTGCGCTCCAAAAAAGGGGGGGCGGAAGGGGAATGGATAGGGGGCGGATACACCCCGTGCACGTGAGTAACAAGGTGGGCGGTATGACCCATGAGAATTTGATCAGGATGCAGGGGGTACCGGGAGCCTGCCCTGGGGAGGGTGACACCAGGTAGAGGCTATTGGTCCTCTCGGGCGGGGGGGGGGGGAGGAGTAGGTGGGTCTCCTGCACGTGTGGACTGTCGGAAGCTGTGAAAGAGCATGGCCCATTCCATGGATATGGGAAATTTACGCGCGCCCCTGGCTTCTTCCTCTCTGAGAGCATCCTCCTCCGCCGCCGCCCATTTACCGACCGCCCCCGTCCATGCTGCTATAGGGGGACCCTCCGGGGATCGCCAGCGCATGGCTATGCATCTGTTTGCCAACAGGAGCGCTAAGGACACGAAGCGTCTATGCACCGGGGCTTGCTTAGGGACATGAAAGATACCCAGTGCGCTGGACTCCCAGGTGGCTAGTGTAGTGAGACCTGTGAGTTCCGACAGCGTGTCGTGTACCACCCGCCAAAAGGGATGAAGGTCGGGACAGCTCCAAAACATGTGGCGAAAATCTGCAGCAGGGGAGCAGCTTCTGGGGCATAGGAATGATGTGGAGGGATAGAACTTCTGCAATCGCGCTGGGGTGAGGTACGCCCTGAGTAGGATATAGTATTGGATGTTCTTGAAGCGGGCGTTCCTAGAGACGCGTTTTGGGGCCTCGAGCGCTTTAGTCCATTCCGAGTCCTGTAGTGCGCGACCTATGTCCTCCTCCCATGTAGCTCGCAAGGTCGTCAGGGGAGCGTGTGAGAGTTCCCGGATGGATTTATACAGCCAGGTGACTAAGTGGCGTCCCACCCCCATACGCAGGATTGCATGTATTACTGGATGCGTGTCTGGCTCGCCGGTTCGGAGATTAAAATGGGGCCGGTATCCATCGATCAGCTGTCCATATCTGAGGAATTGGCCCGGGGGGAGCCCGTATTCAGCGGTCAGGCGGTCAAGTGATTTTAGCTGGCCTTCCTCGAAGAGCGATTCCAGATCCGTGATGCCACAGTGCGACCATTCGGTGAAGAGTGGAGCCGTGAAGTAAGAGTCCTGCCTGGGGCTGCCTATCAATGGTAGTAGCGGGGAGTACGGAGGTCTATTGGGGAACATTCGGTGGATCCGCATCATGCACCGGCGCGCCATCGCCACTTGAAGGGGGTATGTGCGCCGTGGCTTGGTGCCCGGGAGAAGAAGACGGGTGAGTTCCGGGGTTGCGATTCTGCCGGTCGAGGTAACAGTCTCCTGAAGGTAACGGTCCGCCGTCCAGTATGACAGCCATTGGAGCTGTGCCGCGAGGAAATATGACTCGAAGGACGGAGCTCCGAGCCCTCCCTGCTGCTTGCACTCTGTTGACGCGATCTTCCCAGTGCTCCTCTAAGTACGCAGTTTAGGTGTACTTGGCGTGTCTTTGGTTCTAGGGTTGCGTTGCTTAGTAATGGCGATGGATAGGCTGGTTTATGGAAGGGGGTAATGTCGATGCCCCAGCTTTGAAATATGCCCAGTTCAGCCAAGATTGCTTCTGCGGTTTCACTTATGGTCCACGTTGATTTTGTGGCCTCTGGACATTGAGGGTTGGTGGTATGTATAAACTCTATAGAGAGTAAATCCGTTAACCTTATGCTCGCAAGGTTAGGTATTGATGCAGTTAGTCTTAAAATATTGCCTCAAGTTAATGTGTCCTGATGGCCCTTGGAAGTATATAGAGGGTAGAATACTAGAGCATCTGCTTCCTGGTGCCTTCTTTGTTTTGACCGCGGCTGCAGGTTTGCAGTGCCCGATGGGTCTGGTTGGAATATACTGCTGTTTGTTTCTTTGGGCTGTGTTTCCACTTTGTTGGACTGTGTTTCTACTTTATTGCATGGTCCCTTAGTCGTGGGGTTTCTAGGGTTGGGCTTGAGTGTTCTTGGTGTGGGGGAGGTCTGTGTTGTTTCTTTCCCCCTGTGCTGTGCCCCTATGTCTGGGAACCTCCAGCTGGTGCTGCCATTGGGCGATGAAATATGCCCTTTCGATTCTTTGAGCCATTGCTCCGGGTTTGTCCCAGCTGATCTGTCTGTCATTCCGCAAGCTTCTCGTCTGGGCCCATTGTATATGTACGTGATGGAGTTTTTGTGGTTTTTATTGATTGGCTTTTGGGCCTCGGTGTTGCACACTTCTCCCCTTGATTCTTGTGGGTCAGCAGGTTTGTTAAGTGGAGCCCTTATCTCTCCCCTCTTATCCTGACATTGTATTTGCTGGTTATTATGGCCGCTGTCCAATTTTGTTAAGAAAAGAGTGGTGGTACAATCTTGTTTCTTTGCTTCTTTGTTGTCCGTAGTAGCCCTAGCTGTAGTTCTTTGACCATTAACTACTCCAATTCCCCATATGCTATTATAGCAGAAGTCTGATTTGAAACTTCATCTTGGTCCGGGGGATTTTTGGAGGGGCTTGGCGACAGTTGTGCTTGTTTTGCAGAGCTTACATCGACTGGGTTACTATCACCTTTGCAGACTGGGTCTGAGAATATGGGAAAACAAGCTGTTGCTTTTATATTGGTCTTTTGGTTGCGCCCCTTCCTTTTCATTTGGCAGCGTTGCTTAGCGTTGAGTTTTTGGGATCCTCTATTTCCAGGACTGCCCTTTTCCTCAGGGTCCGCCTTAACGTTTCCTCTGTGCATATTACTGGTTGATTGATCATTGGTTGTTCCCTCCAGGCAATAACAATTGCCTTGGCATTTTGTTGTTTTCCTTGCTGTTGCGCTTTTAATGTCCTTTACCATGCCGCCTAGAATTGACGGCACGGTGGATAATTTGAGAATGACCTGATCGCAGTTGCATCTGAGTTGGGCGCTGGATTGTGGTCTTGGTATTAAGCCATTCAAATTTCCCAATTTTTCATCAATACCGGCAGTAAAAACTGCCAGTGTATTCAGTAGGATTAATTGGATCTCCATTTTGTCAGATTGAAATTGCAGTGTATTGACTGCCATTTGTACAGTATTTAGTAGGGATGCCCAAACGCCCGCATTTTGTTCATTTGTTTGTTCAGTCTTATCTGCACCCTTTGTATTTTGTTCTTCGGCGAGTGTATTCCCAAAGGGTTCTGTGGTGGTATCCACTCTTTGGTCCTGTTTATGGTTTGGCGAGTATGTTGCGAGCATATCCTCCCATTCCTGTGTGTTTAAGTAGGACATGAATGCCCTCCCCTCTTCTTCCTCGTTTGGGACCCATGACCATGCTCCTGATACTGATCCTCTGTTTTGTATAAGTAGACGCCCTTGGTCATGGGGTGTTGTGATTATGGGTGATTTGATTTTTTTTTGAGGCCGTTCTTTTAATGGGGGTGCTATGGCTGCTGGACAAGATGTTCTCTCTGAGACTAGAATTGACTGTGCTGACTTGTTCAGCGTCTGCTCTCCCTGAGACTTCTTTAATGTCACTCGCTGCCTTGGTTTTTGTGATGGCCCTGTCGTCGTCCCTGGCGTCTGCTCTCCTTGAAACTTCTTTTATGTCGCTCACAGCCTTGGTTTCTGTGATGGCCCTATCCTTATCCATAGGACAAGAACAGGGGAAACACTACTCACGGAGGAACCAGGGTAGTAGTTTAATAAAAGAAACAACGGTTCCTTTGGCTAGAACAGGTAATAGTAGCAATAAAAAGGCTCAATGGCAATACGTAAGGTACTATAATGTCAGAGGACAAGGAACCACTCACACACAAGGGTTGATTTATAACCAGATTTTCAGTTTTATATACATTTGTAAACAAAAGAAATAATTGTGCATTTTGTCTCCATGTGAAATGGAACCTAAATGTGAAATATTAACATGGTCTACTATATACAAGGTTTCCAGAATTACAAAGAACGACCATTTATGTGTCCATGTTTGACAGCACCAGTATACAATAATACATGCTGAGTAGTGGCTCGTTCTTTTATACTTGTGACGGCGTTTCGACTCCTACTTGGGTGGGGGGTCTCTTCAGGACTTTGATAACTGGGACATCTACAATGACAATGGGAGATAGCATAAGGCCCATATACTGGTGCTAATGCTGGAGTGGACTGGAAAAGGTATTTTAAGAAGGAGTACCTGTATGGTAATAGCACAGCCTTGGTGACAGTGTGACACCGTGGAAAGTGAAATAATTAAAAGTGACTCACATGAGCCCCCAGCCGGGTTCTGTCATGTAATGATAAAAAGGAAGGAATCACTTTACTGCACTCAGGGTTATACTGCATCAATTAAGGAGAGGTAGGAGTATCACTTACCTCAATGTGAGGCAAGGCGTGCGTTATGAAATATTGTTGGGCTGGTGCTCTTTTTCAAACACGCTACAACCGTAGCCGTTTTGATGTTCCCTTGATTCAAAATAGTCACGGTGGACTGTTGCGCCAGGAGGGGGCAGATGAAAGGAGGTGAGAAGGCTAGCAGTGGGTTGGGATGTAAAGCAGATGAATGGGAGGGGGGATATCTGCAGAGACGGTGCGTCTATTGGGGCGTAGGGGCGTAGCCCCACTAAGCCTGGACGCACCGTGGCAAGTTGCGTTGGAAGCTATAAACATCTTCGGTTAGCGCCACAGCGCAGCGCGGGACACACAGGAGGAATAATTTATTACGGTGCGTGCGCAGGGGGTGGGGGCGGGGCGGCTGGTGGTCTGCTGCTGTGAGTGACAGACTCAGTCTCTGCAGCAGGCCAGCAGCACACTGTGCGCATGAGAAATACTGGGCTGTGACTTGCCCAAGCATGCGCAGATGTGTCATCACAGTGAGGCATAATAGTAGAGAGGGTCAAAAGGGGCCCGGGTGCTGTTTGAGCCAGGCCCCGGGTTTTACAAGGGCCGCCAGGGCGAGTACACAATGTGCCCCCCTAGCCAATCCTGGTGCTGCATGCAGCGCCAGGATTGGCTGGTCCACCGCGCAACATCCATTATTGGATGCCCCGCGTGGGTGGGAGCAGAGTGGCAGACACTGCAGCACTGTGGATAGATCTGGCCAATCACTGTGTGACTTCAGCATGAAGCCGGCAGTGATTGGCCATTCATTCGGGACGCGCACGCCGTCGTGACGTTGTGTGTAAGCATTGTTTCTAGAACAGAACTACTGTACTGTCATTGCCGCCATGTGCAGAGCCAGAGAGTGACTGTGTGACTACGTACGTACTAGAGCCAGCAGCCGCCTGAGCCCAGCAGCAGACGTCCGGCCAGCCCGACTCGTCACAGTCTCAGCTGAATCACACAGGTGGGTGCGTGCTGCGAATCATGCTTGGAGAGGAGATCGTCTCCGTCGGCGTGACGGCTGCTATGCCACATGTAAGATTGCCAGGATTTAGTAAAAGCTGACCCATTGTAGCCGCTGTCATTGCAAAAGCAGAAATCAAGTCCTTATCCAGTCCACCTAACAGCTGCAAAGTGCTCAAGGTACACACTATCCACTTTAATTCACATCTCGCTATTCCGAGATGGCCACCCTCTTTTTGACCTTCCACGCAAGCCCTGCCCTGTCAGTGCTATGTTATATACAACGATTCAAAAAGGGGGGTGGTGATGGACAGAGTATCTGAATTAAGCAGACCACTCCTACCCAGTCAAAAGATCAGGGCTTGATCCATCACCGTTTTTTAGCTCACTGCACCATCCCAGTTCAGAACCTGGCTACATGCAAATTAGTCTGACCCTGGCCCAGTGCATCATGGGAACAGGGCAGACCAAACTACCAAGCCAATTCTTTACTGGAAAGGAAACAAGCTTCCGGGGACCGGTTTCTGGCATTACAGCCGTCTTCGGCCCGGCTTGCTTGAATCCTGATGGTGCAGTGAGCAAGGGACTCACATCTGAGCATACCCTTCCACACTTGTGGTGGCCAAAACGATTCAAAAAGGGGGGTGGTGATGGACAGAGTATCTGAATTAAGCAGACCACTCCTACCCAGTCAAAAGATCAGGGCTTGATCCATCACCGTTTTTTAGCTCACTGCACCATCCCAGTTCAGAACCTGGCTACATGCAAATTAGTCTGACCCTGGCCCAGTGCATCATGGGAACAGGGCAGACCAAACTACCAAGCCAATTCTTTACTGGAAAGGAAACAAGCTTCCGGGGACCGGTTTCTGGCATTACAGCCGTCTTCGGCCCGGCTTGCTTGAATCCTGATGGTGCAGTGAGCAAGGGACTCTCATCTGAGCATACCCTTCCACACTTGTGGTGGCCAAAACGATTCAAAAAGGGGGGTGGTGATGGACAGAGTATCTGAATTAAGCAGACCACTCCTACCCAGTCAAAAGATCAGGGCTTGATCCATCACCGTTTTTTAGCTCACTGCACCATCCCAGTTCAGAACCTGGCTACATGCAAATTAGTCTGACACTGGCCCAGTGCATCATGGGAACAGGGCAGACCAAACTACCAAGCCAATTCTTTACTGGAAAGGAAACAAGCTTCCGGGGACCGGTTTCTGGCATTACAGCCGTCTTCGGCCCGGCTTGCTTGAATCCTGATGGTGCAGTGAGCAAGGGACTCACATCTGAGCATACCCTTCCACACTTGTGGTGGCCAAAACGATTCAAAAAGGGGGGTGGTGATGGACAGAGTATCTGAATTAAGCAGACCACTCCTACCCAGTCAAAAGATCAGGGCTTGATCCATCACCGTTTTTTAGCTCACTGCACCATCCCAGTTCAGAACCTGGCTACATGCAAATTAGTCTGACCCTGGCCCAGTGCATCATGGGAACAGGGCAGACCAAACTACCAAGCCAATTCTTTACTGGAAAGGAAACAAGCTTCCGGGGACCGGTTTCTGGCATTACAGCCGTCTTCGGCCCGGCTTGCTTGAATCCTGATGGTGCAGTGAGCAAGGGACTCACATCTGAGCATACCCTTCCACACTTGTGGTGGCCAAAACGATTCAAAAAGGGGGGTGGTGATGGACAGAGTATCTGAATTAAGCAGACCACTCCTACCCAGTCAAAAGATCAGGGCTTGATCCATCACCGTTTTTTAGCTCACTGCACCATCCCAGTTCAGAACCTGGCTACATGCAAATTAGTCTGACCCTGGCCCAGTGCATCATGGGAACAGGGCAGACCAAACTACCAAGCCAATTCTTTACTGGAAAGGAAACAAGCTTCCGGGGACCGGTTTCTGGCATTACAGCCGTCTTCGGCCCGGCTTGCTTGAATCCTGATGGTGCAGTGAGCAAGGGACTCACATCTGAGCATACCCTTCCACACTTGTGGTGGCCAAAACGATTCAAAAAGGGGGGTGGTGATGGACAGAGTATCTGAATTAAGCAGACCACTCCTACCCAGTCAAAAGATCAGGGCTTGATCCATCACCGTTTTTTAGCTCACTGCACCATCCCAGTTCAGAACCTGGCTACATGCAAATTAGTCTGACCCTGGCCCAGTGCATCATGGGAACAGGGCAGACCAAACTACCAAGCCAATTCTTTACTGGAAAGGAAACAAGCTTCCGGGGACCGGTTTCTGGCATTACAGCCGTCTTCGGCCCGGCTTGCTTGAATCCTGATGGTGCAGTGAGCAAGGGACTCACATCTGAGCATACCCTTCCACACTTGTGGTGGCCAAAACGATTCAAAAAGGGGGGTGGTGATGGACAGAGTATCTGAATTAAGCAGACCACTCCTACCCAGTCAAAAGATCAGGGCTTGATCCATCACCGTTTTTTAGCTCACTGCACCATCCCAGTTCAGAACCTGGCTACATGCAAATTAGTCTGACCCTGGCCCAGTGCATCATGGGAACAGGGCAGACCAAACTACCAAGCCAATTCTTTACTGGAAAGGAAACAAGCTTCCGGGGACCGGTTTCTGGCATTACAGCCGTCTGCGGCCCGGCTTGCTTGAATCCTGATGGTGCAGTGAGCAAGGGACTCACATCTGAGCATACCCTTCCACACTTGTGGTGGCCAAAACGATTCAAAAAGGGGGGTGGTGATGGACAGAGTATCTGAATTAAGCAGACCACTCCTACCCAGTCAAAAGATCAGGGCTTGATCCATCACCGTTTTTTAGCTCACTGCACCATCCCAGTTCAGAACCTGGCTACATGCAAATTAGTCTGACCCTGGCCCAGTGCATCATGGGAACAGGGCAGACCAAACTACCAAGCCAATTCTTTACTGGAAAGGAAACAAGCTTCCGGGGACCGGTTTCTGGCATTACAGCCGTCTTCGGCCTGGCTTGCTTGAATCCTGATGGTGCAGTGAGCAAGGGACTCACATCTGAGCATACCCTTCCACACTTGTGGTGGCCAAAACGATTCAAAAAGGGGGGTGGTGATGGACAGAGTATCTGAATTAAGCAGACCACTCCTACCCAGTCAAAAGATCAGGGCTTGATCCATCACCGTTTTTTAGCTCACTGCACCATCCCAGTTCAGAACCTGGCTACATGCAAATTAGTCTGACCCTGGCCCAGTGCATCATGGGAACAGGGCAGACCAAACTACCAAGCCAATTCTTTACTGGAAAGGAAACAAGCTTCCGGGGACCGGTTTCTGGCATTACAGCCGTCTTCGGCCCGGCTTGCTTGAATCCTGATGGTGCAGTGAGCAAGGGACTCACATCTGAGCATACCCTTCCACACTTGTGGTGGCCAAAACGATTCAAAAAGGGGGGTGGTGATGGACAGAGTATCTGAATTAAGCAGACCACTCCTACCCAGTCAAAAGATCAGGGCTTGATCCATCACCGTTTTTTAGCTCACTGCACCATCCCAGTTCAGAACCTGGCTACATGCAAATTAGTCTGACCCTGGCCCAGTGCATCATGGGAACAGGGCAGACCAAACTACCAAGCCAATTCTTTACTGGAAAGGAAACAAGCTTCCGGGGACCGGTTTCTGGCATTACAGCCGTCTTCGGCCCGGCTTGCTTGAATCCTGATGGTGCAGTGAGCAAGGGACTCACATCTGAGCATACCCTTCCACACTTGTGGTGGCCAAAACGATTCAAAAAGGGGGTGGTGATGGACAGAGTATCTGAATTAAGCAGACCACTCCTACCCAATCAAAAGATCAGGGCTTGATCCATCACCGTTTTTTAGCTCACTGCACCATCCCAGTTCAGAACCTGGCTACATGCAAATTAGTCTGACCCTGGCCCAGTGCATCATGGGAACAGGGCAGACCAAACTACCAAGCCAATTCTTTACTGGAAAGGAAACAAGCTTCCGGGGACCGGTTTCTGGCATTACAGCCGTCTTCGGCCCGGCTTGCTTGAATCCTGATGGTGCAGTGAGCAAGGGACTCACATCTGAGCATACCCTTCCACACTTGTGGTGGCCAAAACGATTCAAAAAGGGGGGTGGTGATGGACAGAGTATCTGAATTAAGCAGACCACTCCTACCCAGTCAAAAGATCAGGGCTTGATCCATCACCGTTTTTTAGCTCACTGCACCATCCCAGTTCAGAACCTGGCTACATGCAAATTAGTCTGACCCTGGCCCAGTGCATCATGGGAACAGGGCAGACCAAACTACCAAGCCAATTCTTTACTGGAAAGGAAACAAGCTTCCGGGGACCGGTTTCTGGCATTACAGCCGTCTTCGGCCCAGCTTGCTTGAATCCTGATGGTGCAGTGAGCAAGGGACTCACATCTGAGCATACCCTTCCACACTTGTGGTGGCCAAAACGATTCAAAAAGGGGGGTGGTGATGGACAGAGTATCTGAATTAAGCAGACCACTCCTACCCAGTCAAAAGATCAGGGCTTGATCCATCACCGTTTTTTAGCTCACTGCACCATCCCAGTTCAGAACCTGGCTACATGCAAATTAGTCTGACCCTGGCCCAGTGCATCATGGGAACAGGGCAGACCAAACTACCAAGCCAATTCTTTACTGGAAAGGAAACAAGCTTCCGGGGACCGGTTTCTGGCATTACAGCCGTCTTCGGCCCGGCTTGCTTGAATCCTGATGGTGCAGTGAGCAAGGGACTCGCATCTGAGCATACCCTTCCACACTTGTGGTGGCCAAAACGATTCAAAAAGGGGGGTGGTGATGGACAGAGTATCTGAATTAAGCAGACCACTCCTACCCAGTCAAAAGATCAGGGCTTGATCCATCACCGTTTTTTAGCTCACTGCACCATCCCAGTTCAGAACCTGGCTACATGCAAATTAGTCTGACCCTGGCCCAGTGCATCATGGGAACAGGGCAGACCAAACTACCAAGCCAATTCTTTACTGGAAAGGAAACAAGCTTCCGGGGACCGGTTTCTGGCATTACAGCCGTCTTCGGCCCGGCTTGCTTGAATCCTGATGGTGCAGTGAGCAAGGGACTCACATCTGAGCATACCCTTCCACACTTGTGGTGGCCAAAACGATTCAAAAAGGGGGGTGGTGATGGACAGAGTATCTGAATTAAGCAGACCACTCCTACCCAGTCAAAAGATCAGGGCTTGATCCATCACCGTTTTTTAGCTCACTGCACCATCCCAGTTCAGAACCTGGCTACATGCAAATTAGTCTGACCCTGGCCCAGTGCATCATGGGAACAGGGCAGACCAAACTACCAAGCCAATTCTTTACTGGAAAGGAAACAAGCTTCCGGGGACCGGTTTCTGGCATTACAGCCGTCTTCGGCCCGGCTTGCTTGAATCCTGATGGTGCAGTGAGCAAGGGACTCACATCTGAGCATACCCTTCCACACTTGTGGTGGCCAAAACGATTCAAAAAGGGGGGTGGTGATGGACAGAGTATCTGAATTAAGCAGACCACTCCTACCCAGTCAAAAGATCAGGGCTTGATCCATCACCGTTTTTTAGCTCACTGCACCATCCCAGTTCAGAACCTGGCTACATGCAAATTAGTCTGACCCTGGCCCAGTGCATCATGGGAACAGGGCAGACCAAACTACCAAGCCAATTCTTTACTGGAAAGGAAACAAGCTTCCGGGGACCGGTTTCTGGCATTACAGCCGTCTTCGGCCCGGCTTGCTTGAATCCTGATGGTGCAGTGAGCAAGGGACTCACATCTAAGCATACCCTTCCACACTTGTGGTGGCCAAAACGATTCAAAAAGGGGGGTGGTGATGGACAGAGTATCTGAATTAAGCAGACCACTCCTACCCAGTCAAAAGATCAGGGCTTGATCCATCACCGTTTTTTAGCTCACTGCACCATCCCAGTTCAGAACCTGGCTACATGCAAATTAGTCTGACCCTGGCCCAGTGCATCATGGGAACAGGGCAGACCAAACTACCAAGCCAATTCTTTACTGGAAAGGAAACAAGCTTCCGGGGACCGGTTTCTGGCATTACAGCCGTCTTCGGCCCGGCTTGCTTGAATCCTGATGGTGCAGTGAGCAAGGGACTCACATCTGAGCATACCCTTCCACACTTGTGGTGGCCAAAACGATTCAAAAAGGGGGGTGGTGATGGACAGAGTATCTGAATTAAGCAGACCACTCCTACCCAGTCAAAAGATCAGGGCTTGATCCATCACCGTTTTTTAGCTCACTGCACCATCCCAGTTCAGAACCTGGCTACATGCAAATTAGTCTGACCCTGGCCCAGTGCATCATGGGAACAGGGCAGGCCAAACTACCAAGGCAATTCTTTACTGGAAAGGAAACAAGCTTCCGGGGACCGGTTTCTGGCATTACAGCCGTCTTCGGCCCGGCTTGCTTGAATCCTGATGGTGCAGTGAGCAAGGGACTCACATCTGAGCATACCCTTCCACACTTGTGGTGGCCAAAACGATTCAAAAAGGGGGGTGGTGATGGACAGAGTATCTGAATTAAGCAGACCACTCCTACCCAATCAAAAGATCAGGGCTTGATCCATCACCGTTTTTTAGCTCACTGCACCATCCCAGTTCAGAACCTGGCTACATGCAAATTAGTCTGACCCTGGCCCAGTGCATCATGGGAACAGGGCAGACCAAACTACCAAGCCAATTCTTTACTGGAAAGGAAACAAGCTTCCGGGGACCGGTTTCTGGCATTACAGCCGTCTTCGGCCCGGCTTGCTTGAATCCTGATGGTGCAGTGAGCAAGGGACTCACATCTGAGCATACCCTTCCACACTTGTGGTGGCCAAAACGATTCAAAAAGGGGGGTGGTGATGGACAGAGTATCTGAATTAAGCAGACCACTCCTACCCAGTCAAAAGATCAGGGCTTGATCCATCACCGTTTTTTAGCTCACTGCACCATCCCAGTTCAGAACCTGGCTACATGCAAATTAGTCTGACCCTGGCCCAGTGCATCATGGGAACAGGGCAGACCAAACTACCAAGCCAATTCTTTACTGGAAAGGAAACAAGCTTCCGGGGACCGGTTTCTGGCATTACAGCCGTCTTCGGCCCGGCTTGCTTGAATCCTGATGGTGCAGTGAGCAAGGGACTCACATCTGAGCATACCCTTCCACACTTGTGGTGGCCAAAACGATTCAAAAAGGGGGGTGGTGATGGACAGAGTATCTGAATTAAGCAGACCACTCCTACCCAGTCAAAAGATCAGGGCTTGATCCATCACCGTTTTTTAGCTCACTGCACCATCCCAGTTCAGAACCTGGCTACATGCAAATTAGTCTGACCCTGGCCCAGTGCATCATGGGAACAGGGCAGACCAAACTACCAAGCCAATTCTTTACTGGAAAGGAAACAAGCTTCCGGGGACCGGTTTCTGGCATTACAGCCGTCTTCGGCCCGGCTTGCTTGAATCCTGATGGTGCAGTGAGCAAGGGACTCGCATCTGAGCATACCCTTCCACACTTGTGGTGGCCAAAACGATTCAAAAAGGGGGGTGGTGATGGACAGAGTATCTGAATTAAGCAGACCACTCCTACCCAGTCAAAAGATCAGGGCTTGATCCATCACCGTTTTTTAGCTCACTGCACCATCCCAGTTCAGTACCTGGCTACATGCAAATTAGTCTGACCCTGGCCCAGTGCATCATGGGAACAGGGCAGACCAAACTACCAAGCCAATTCTTTACTGGAAAGGAAACAAGCTTCCGGGGACCGGTTTCTGGCATTACAGCCGTCTTCGGCCCGGCTTGCTTGAATCCTGATGGTGCAGTGAGCAAGGGACTCACATCTGAGCATACCCTTCCACACTTGTGGTGGCCAAAACGATTCAAAAAGGGGGGTGGTGATGGACAGAGTATCTGAATTAAGCAGACCACTCCTACCCAGTCAAAAGATCAGGGCTTGATCCATCACCGTTTTTTAGCTCACTGCACCATCCCAGTTCAGAACCTGGCTACATGCAAATTAGTCTGACCCTGGCCCAGTGCATCATGGGAACAGGGCAGACCAAACTACCAAGCCAATTCTTTACTGGAAAGGAAACAAGCTTCCGGGGACCGGTTTCTGGCATTACAGCCGTCTTCGGCCCGGCTTGCTTGAATCCTGATGGTGCAGTGAGCAAGGGACTCACATCTGAGCATACCCTTCCACACTTGTGGTGGCCAAAACGATTCAAAAAGGGGGGTGGTGATGGACAGAGTATCTGAATTAAGCAGACCACTCCTACCCAGTCAAAAGATCAGGGCTTTTCTGAATCATGTTATATACAACAACACTACGCCACCGCGTATTTCCTTGTTTCGGCCACCTTTGAGTGGGTCCTTTAAATATTAATGTTTACGGTCCTTTAAATATTAATCTTTACGACTTATATAAATTTTGTAATTGAAATATATAGACAGCGAAGCTTTCGTATGTTTGGGTCTGTTAATAAAGCAGTGCAATAATTGTGCAAACCATGATGAAACAGTGCGGCACTCGAAGCACCTTTAGCCACTGAAAGTTGGCCTTGCCATTCTGGTTTTAAAATGAGTTCTGTTAAATTCCCCAACCAAGAAGCAGCGAGTGATTGAGCAAAATATCTGTCCTGTCCAGTTACAGGGAGCAGAAGCCGGATTATGTGGGCTCTTTGCTGAAAAATGGGGGAGACGGCGGCGCTCAGGGTCCGCACTGTGCGCCGCTACACTTTTCAGCAGGACACGGATTAGCTAGAAGATCTGCGAGTGTGTATCCCAGAGGTGCGTCGTACTCACAAACCGGCTGTGTTGATGCCCGTAGCTCGGAACATGAACAAAAAAGGGGTTCATAAATATTGAACGAGAGAAGATTGATCAGTGAGGAAAAGATGTGGGAGGGAATGTGCAACCTTTACTGCTGGCGAGTATCGTAAGTTTTTGTTTTCTTCCAGATTCGTGGTGTTCCAATACTATCTAGCTGCATCTTTGAAAAGTAGTTTCCTTTCTCGCCTTTGGAATGTAAAACTACATGTAAAAGATGGTTTTGTCGGGTTGATGACATACTAAAAAGGATTATTTGGGGTGATGGTGTAACAACCCTGACAAAACTTTAGAAAGTAAGCTGTTCCTAGAGAGCACCGGAGTGTGAGTCCAAACGGCAGGAACATCTCTCAAATTCAGCCATTCAGCCAACGTCCTACGGGCCAAACCAAAAGTATCGGGAAGGGAAGTGGGGGAGAGGAAATTACCATTGGAATTTCTATTTCATTTTTAACACCACTGTTGTACAGTGTGCTTCGGACGCAGCTTTACTCAACTCGTCAGGGCTATCTTCCCTATCCTCATCTTCCATTCTCTTGCAACCTTAACATTGTCTCTCGCAGTTTGACAATCATTTGTTACTCTCTGTCACTTGTCATCTTATGTAATTAAGCTTCCTTTGTTTGCTTTTACAGTTTTCCTTGGTAAGAATATTTGGAATGTCCCATTCTCCACCCTCACAGGAAGCCTTATGCGTACATCTCCTGCTCTCAACTCTGACAGCTTTGCTCTGTATACTTGACCATATCTCATTTTGGATTTGGTTTGTTTTGCTTCTACCCTCTTCGTTATGGGGACATAATTTTAAGATCTCATAATGTAATTTTTGTTAGGACTTTTGTTCAAAAGCCAACAAAGTTATATATCTGAGGATGGTCCCCCTCCTCTTAGCAATCTAAATGGACTGACGCCTGTCACAAAATGGGGACATACACAGTAAGACCACAACCTTTCCCTGATGGCCTGTTTAATTGGCAACTTGTTTCGATGGGCCAGGCGAACGCTATCTTCTAGGTAGTGGTCAAACCTCCCTGAGGCCTTTGCTCTGTGGATCATAAAGGGCCATTTTAATGTGCTTCATTGCATATGTTTTCACATTTCGGGGATTGGTCCCACAATATCGGAGGTTTTCAGTTTGAAGGAAACTTATATAACAGGTGATTGAGTGGCCTTAACATACATACATAAATGCATAGGCATGCACGGGGAGAGTTTTCCACAAGCAAAATTTAGGACTAAGCCGGAGTGTAACAACTGCTCTGTAGGCGTTTGCTATGCCTATGCATCAGGATGAGCACTACAAGTTTGGGTTCTACAAGGAAATAGATTCTGTAGCATTGAAACATTGCAGTATAATGTTCTATCCAATGTTTGTTTCTATGAAAGAAGAAGGTTGTACCGGAGCACATGCATGTATAGAGAAATCTAGTGACACATTTGGGTTTGTTATGAATTGGAAAGGTATGTACATTGTGATACATCTAGATACTTTGAAAAGGAGTGTATGTAATAAAAATTCGGATTATCGGTAATGCTAATTTTTGACATTATACTCAAGCTTTGAGTGATGCACTTCTTAATGCTTTGACCTAGCCACCGTCCTCCATTGTTCTGGCAAGTAAATCGCCACCGATAACAGGTCAGGAATAGCACAATTTCCTAATGCATAGGTGCAGGACTAGTTTTCATTTTGCATATGTGCAACATCACATTTGAATGATGTGCGTTTTTAGAGAACATTTCACATATCATGAATGGAGCAACGCCACTAAATCTATGTTTTAGTGTTAAGAATGGAAATGAAGGCTGTTTCCCAACTGCTGTGCAACTTCTTCTACTCTTAGAGCTGAGATTTTCATGAAAGTCTTATAGTCTGAATTAAGCAGCGTAATAGGAAGGAATGTATGAAGCTCTGTGGTTATACTGAATAAGCAGCTACCTATGTTATGTCGTCTATTAATGTAATAACTGCACTTTCACAATTGCTTTATTAACCTTCCTGCTTTCTCAAATTTGCTTGAAAATGCACGATTTTTCTTCTTTATTTCAAAATTTCTTGGGGGGGGTAACCCCCCAAACCCTCCTTTTGAGGTTCGAGCTCGCTGGCATTCGCTCGCTCGCTACGGTGCTGTATGCATATCACTTTGCGCCCCACCACTTTCAAATGTCACCCACCGCCCCTGGTTATTTGCATTCTTACCAGGATGGTTGATAATACGATGCGATCTCTGCTTGGTTCTCTGAAAGCCGCCTCGGTCGGCTTTGGTGTGCTCCTGCCTTCAGCACTTTGTTATGATGACAGAGATTGCTGAGAAAGCGGGTGGTTAAGTACTAGTATTCCCACCAAACGATGGTAGCCCAGGATGGAGATAACCGCATCACCGTTCCATCCGGTGATCGGTTACTGTCAATGGAAACGGAAAACAGACCTCTGCAGATGCACGGACGGACTGTACACGTGCAGTATTCAGGACCCCTGTGCCTGTGGGGGTCTAGTTGTGCCAGTATGAATATTGTATAATTACACCATGTACATTGCAAATCATTGTCGATATCGTTAATACTTTCGCGTGATGAAGTGGAATGACAGGGTGATGTAATGTGCTGGTATGTTGGAATAAGCTGAGTGGTTAAAACAGTGTACGGAGGGCAGAGTACGAAATCCATTGTCCAAGTTTCCCTTCTAGGCTGTATGCAGGGTGCAGAAGGGTCTAAGGCCAAGGGGGGGGGGAGGGGTGTGGATTGGTTCGTCGGATGGAGCTGGCTCAGACCACCTCCCCCTTCCCACACTCACCGCCTGGGTTCGCCGACCGGGTCTGCCTGAGTCCGCCCAGGTCTGATTGATGACAGCCCGAGGCTCCTTAATGTGGAAGTGCAAAAATGCAGGGGCATGAAATGTGCCACAAAAGGACTCCTGTTGCTCCTTGCTAGTTTCTCAACCGTGAGATTTGATGCTCTTTTATCTGGCCTCCAGAGACAGCGGCTGCCACAGCTCTCAGACTGACAGCAGGATGCTTTAGGGATCCTTTACTGGGTGGAAATGGAGAGTTTTCAGTTACCCTCGCTTTGCCCCCCCAGGGTCCGCAGTCCCCAGAGTACAAAGTCAGCAGTACCAGAGTCCCTGGCAGCCTCCAAACCTCCAGAGCCTTCGAAGCCCTCCGCAGCCTGCCTCCATGTGCCCAAAGCTGCTTCTGTGCAAAACGCTGTGGTCTACTGTGGTTCGCGGCTTCAGCCTTAGCTGGCAAGCAGACAAGCAGACAAACAGGTACAACCACGGTCCCCTGGTGCCTTTCCGCTACTAGCCAGCTGTCCGGCAGCTACTGCTTGCGGCTCTCGTTTTCCGCAGTTCTCCGCGCCTGATTTCTTCGACGGCGGTGTGGAATGCGGATCGCGGAACCTCCTGCTCCGCTTTCACCGCCTTCACTGCCTTTGCTCGCGGTACTCCCCCCGGCGGCGGTATGTGGTGTAAAATGTTATTTGGACGGTGTGCGAGTGGTGGACAGCGGTATCTCTGATCTCTGCTGGTCGCCACCGTCTCTGCTCTCTGCTCACTCACGCTCTCCCCCGGTCACCTGCAAGAACCGGACTGGACTCCAACCTGTGAGAAAAACGAAGAATGCAGAATCTAGTGGCAATAACATCTGCCAGGATGTTCAGTGAGCTCCAGGCTATGTCATCTTAGCCTCTGTATCTTAACATCTACACAGACAATCTGGTTATTCGGACTAGAGCATCCTTCCTACCAAAGGTAGTCGCTCCCTTCCATGTAGGACAGTCTATTACCCTGCCTACATTTTTGCGCTCTGCCTCAGCCATCTAAGGAAGAGGAGCGACTCCACCGATTGGACTCAAAAAGAACATTGTCATTCTACTTTGAACTGCTAGAAAGAATTCCCGGTGAATGACCAACTCTTCGTGGGGTGTGCTGGAACGAAGAAGGGGAAAGCTGTGTAGAAACGGACACTCTCCTGATGGATCGTGCTCTGCATTAAAATCTGCTACTCATTTCCTAAAAAGCAACACCCTGGAGCTTGTGTGCTCCTCCCACCAGAGCTAAGGCTGCTACCACTGTGTTAGTTCGCAGAGTTCCAGTCCTGGACATCTGCCAAGCAGCAACATGAGCTTCTCTGCACACGTTCACCAAGCACTACTACCTGGACAGGCAGGGCCATCAGGACAGGCACTTTGCTCGTTCGGCCCTGCAGGACTGTTTAGTATGAAATGGTTTTGCAGACCCACCTCCAGGAAGGTATTGATTGGGTATCTATTCTAAGTTGAGGAATCTGCACTTGAAGTCTCTATCAGCTGAACAACTTATGTTCCTGTGGTAACGCCTTATCTGGTAGAGACTCTATCTAGCCGCATATTCCTTATTGACCCACCCATCCTTCCTGCTGTGCAAACGTATTTCAAGGGACAGTGTTTATTCCATTTCAGGGCACTAGTTTTCCACTCCAGTGATCAGTGTTCTTTGTGGCTCCACACTCCTGGCATGAAAGGCGCGAAAAGAAACTGACGTCCGCGTGCTGGGGTGGTGCCTATATAGGCACCGCACACGTCACGGCGTGGACAACACTGATGACACCACGCTCACAAAAAGTATCCGCATATTGGGATAACTCTAAGGTAATGAATCAGCGGCTAGATAGTCTCTACCAGATAAGGCATTACCGAAGGTAAGTAACTTGTTCTTGTTTGACTTCTAAAAATTATGTTTTTTTGTAACAACTAGAAATCATTCAATTTATTAAATAATTATTATTTTGATTTTATAGGCTGAAATTGATCGCATTGAAGAAGAACAAACCTTTGATCAATTAAAGATCTTACAGGAAGTGATCCATGACAAACTTCGTAAGCAAAAGGACCTGGCAGAGGTGAAACCATCAATGTTGTAATTATATTTGTTTCTTGTTTAAGCAGTCCAGCATCTTTAAGATCAAGGATTCATTTATTTAATGCCTGCGATGGAGTCATTGTCAAACTCTTTCATTTTGATGTTTAAAAATAAAATGCTATCTGTGGAATACTGGTTTGTTTTCATTGTGTTCATAAACCATTAATATGTTAACATAATAAGGGATTAAATTGAGAAGTTATTGTCTTCTATTATTTCTTGCCAGAGCTTAAGAGAACCAGTACCTGATCCCCAAAGACAGTCACCTGATGCAAGCCCTGACCATGATAGTGGCAGTGGTATGTTACAATATCTCCAGTCTTGGTTTCCTGGATGGGGTGGCTGGTATGGATATTCCCCCCAAATGGCAGAAGGAGGTCATGAAGAGAGACAGGCGCAAGAACAATGGAATCCAGAAGAGATACTCGGTATGATTTTGCTTTCATGGATTTCCTTCAGATTATTTCCCCACCATTGCAACCATGTTCATGTACACCACAATGCCACCCATCAATACCTGTGTGATCATGCCCAGCAATATCGTACTTTCTGGCATCCTACTCTTGTTTCTCTATAAATTGCATCTCCAGTGCACATTCCAGTTGGCTCATGTGTACGTACCTTTAATTGAATGGTAGCACACCACATAATTTTAGCACTAATTCATTGTGCCCTGCCACAGCCTCTAATGCAAAATGTATAATTGGAATTATGCAGTTTTGTGCCGTAGCATTTCATAATAATTCTGGATTTGCCACATAATTCATCATACAATGCATAATCTGCAGATTTTAACAAAAACTCTTGCTTCTAGCTCAAACGGATCAAAAGTTACTTAATACGTAGATTACTTAATACGTAGCGACAGGTGCTGCTACGCAGTGGAAGGTACTTCACTAAGGTTGGCTGATCAATTGTCAGTTTCTTTTATATTGGTATTAATGACATTAAACTTTTGCCCAGGCAGTGCTAACACAAGTAAAAATAACAAAAAGATGAAGTAATACTATCAGAAAATGTGTTGCATTACGCCACATAATTTGCCTATTGCAGCTTAATACAGTCAACGTACAGCATAATTGGGTCCCACGCTGCCGCCGCTATTCAATCCCTGGTGGCACAGCACCCAGGATAATGTGCTGCATGGCTAAACACTTATAAGGTCCTGAAGGCAAGATCTGTTTGCCATTCCAATGCTTGTTATTATTGTCGTCTTTTTCTCTTTCTGTAATCTAGCTTAACTGTGATATGGGAAAGGAGTTATAATGTGTATTGTCCCACTTCTTGTGATAAATATGTTATTAAATTGCTAATTTACCACCAAATAAAATAAAAAATAAAAATAATACAAGTTACTTAACTGTGGTAACGGTTTTCATCATGGATCCTCCATCTACTTGCAGATCCTCGACCAGTCCCGGCTTTTCCCCTTGAGAAGTGGTCTTGGGTACAGTGTTAAGGTCTCAGATTCGATTTTGGTACACTGCAAAACGTTTTGTCAATCTCTTTGGCCACGTCTTCCCATCCGAGGATGTGAAAAAAACAAAGATGAGAGACTGACACCAGTGCGTCGGTGTGTGGTCTGTATAACTCCTAGTATGTCATGTCAGGGGTTGAACCCAGCATTGAGGTGTAGTTGAGTACCACCTACTGGTGCAGGAGAGCTGTTTCAACTTTTCTGGATCAAGTCTGGTACCAGGGGGACATTCAAGATTAAGAATCTGCATGTAGATAGAGTCCCCGCTATGTAGATTGTTACCGGACAGGTGTGAGTAGAAGTTCATCTTTATAAATTATGGTGAGGTCCCCACCAATTTGAATAAGCCTGTCTTTTCTGAGGATGGTGTAACCTGGGCGTGCAAGCAGGTCCAGGATTGATGCGGAGTGGTCATTGAGCCATGTTTCCGTCAGAAATGCGATGTCAATGCTTTCACTGAGAATGGTCTCCGCAATTTCCGTAGCTTGGCAGGAAGCTGAATGGCAGTTGACCAGCATGCAGTTGAGGGGTTTTGGGTTGGTCCTTTAAGTGGGTGAGCAGGAGTTCATAGTGGTGAGTTGTTGTGGAGGTCTGGGCGATGTAGGGGAGGAAGGGGGGTCCTACTTGTTTCTAGTATCACAGGGATAGATGCATGAGGTGGGAGAGAATTTGTGGTTGGTGTGGAGGCGAGGTGGTTTAAATTGAGGCCAGGAAGAACAGGGGGGTAGATGGTTCGCGAAGTGGGGTGGTATGCTAGGGCATTTACTGCAGGGCGACTCGGGTGAGGAGTTTTCGAAAGGGGGAGTAGCCCCTCGGATGTGGGGTGCAGGGTACATAGGTATGATGTCCAGGGGATAGGTGTGACTGGAAGGATTCTTTGAGGCGAATTCAGTTGCATGGCAGGAAGCTGTACGCGAGTTAAAAAGCATGCAGTTTATGGGTTTGGGGTCAGTCATTTTTGTGGGTGAACAGGAGTGGGTAGTGGTGAGTTGTTGCGGAGTTCTGGGCGAAGCAGGGGAGGACGGGGTCCTACTTGTTCCAAGGATCACAGGGATAGATGAGTGAGGTGGGAGAGACTTTGTGGTCGGCGTGGATGCGAGGTTGTTTAAATTGAGGCCAGGGAGAGCAGGGGGGGAGATGGTTCAAGAAGAGGCGTGGTATGCTAGAGCATTTACTGCTGGGTGAATCGCGTGAGGTGATTTCGATAGGGGGAGTAGCCCCTTGGCTGTGGGGTGAAGGGTTCGTAGGTAAGAGGTCCTGGGGGTAGATGTGACTGGAAAGATTCTTTGCGGCGAGGGAGTTTAAACCGTTTTTGAGGGAGGAGCGTTCTAACACGAGGGTTGAGAGGTGGAGTTCTATATTTAGGAGAGACTGAGTAAGAAGAGTGATGGGGAGGGAGTATAGGAGATCAAGTGGGAGGAGAGAATGGTCCCAGTTGGTCAGAAGTGGTGGATTGGGGTGTAAGATTGGTGGGAAACCAGGTGGAGGGGAGAGAGGGGTGTTAAGGTTGCAAGGAGGCAGTGGTGTAGGAGGGTGTGTGATGGTAATCCCAGGGGTCAATTGGTAGAAATGAGAGGAGAGGGGGTCATGAGGGGGGTGCTGGGGGCTGTTAGCTGGATAAAGGGTGGGATGGGTGGCGGGAGAAAGGATTACAGTTATTAATGGAGCTGTTGGGGAGTCAAGGTGCAGAGTTATGTGACGATTGGGATGTATTAAGGTGACAGTGGGAGAAGTAGTAAGGTTGCTAGGAGAGATGGTGAAAGGGGTAATTTGTGCAGCTGTTGGGGTGCCGGGGGGGTAGGGGAGCCGGACGAGAGAGGGTTTGGGAGGCAGAGGGGGTTGTAGGAAGAACAGGAGGGGCGGAGGTTGTTGATGCGGTCGTAGGAAGATATATCTGTGAGTCGGGGGTTTCAATGTCTATTAGTGAGTCCGGGACCAGCTGGGTTGTGGTCAGGGAGCGAGGGGGCAAGGGGGTCTCTTGCATTTGGGGGGAGAAAGTTTAGCGGACGAAGTAGGTGGTAGGTTATGGAATAAAGAGCTGAAGTGGTGTTCAAAAATGGTGAGGTGGTTTTTGGAAGCTTGAATGAGGATATTTCCTGAATTGAAAATAGAGATGTCGATTTCACCAGGGAATGTGGGGGAAGGAGTGGAGGAAAGTTTCAGACCGTAAGGGATTTTACGGGAAATTGTGATAGGAAGGTGGCGAAGAAAGATACTTTTCCATTTAGAGGGGTGTTTAGTGTAGAAGATGTCGTTAGTTTTAATGATGGAGATTAGGCTAAGATAGTTGTTAACAAATAAGATTTCTTGATGGCGAATAAGAAGTTTGTGTTTGAAGTTTTTCTTGCCATTTTTGGAAAGGTTAGCAGGGTAAAGGATAGACCAAGAGTTGGGTCCATGTTTAGTGATGGGTGAGTCCTGTGACAAGTGGGTAAGGTTGAGGGGTGGCATGATGGGTAAGTGTTAGTGGCCAGGGGGAGAGGGGAGGACTGAGTGGGGGTGGATTGGGGTAGAGCACAATGTGGGCAGAGAATATGAGAGATGGGGGAAGGTGGGGGAACGTTGGTGTAGAGGTAGTATTATCAGGGGGGTGTTGTGGACCGTGGAATGTAATGGGTCGAGTGGGAGGCGTTAGGGGGGCCAGAGGAGGGAAGAGGGGGGATTCTTGGGGGAGGTAGTGGGCAGGTTAGGTGTTATGAGAGGTGGTAGACTGGGAGGTAGTGCTAGACAGGAGAGAAAATAATGGAAAGTAGTAGGGGAAAGTGGTAGGGGAGAACGAGATAGAGGGGGAAAAAGATCTGTGAGTAATAGTGATAAGCAAATCAAAGAGGAGCAGGGAGATGAAGACAAAGGTGCATCTGTGCGCAATAATCAAAAGAGAAGCTAGGAAACGTTGGGAAAAATTTAAATGTAAAATTAAAATTGTAACCAGTCGAGATAAATGAAGTGGGGGAGTCAATAAAGAGTACACGTAGAGCAGAGGTAGAAAACAAGGCTAATATTACAATACAAAAACAGAAATGAGGTAAACCATTAAGATTGCTCCTAAATTAAATAATAAATAAATAGTTAACATAACTCACATTGCGTTTCGGGCAGCATAAACAATCCAGGGAAAATCCAGGAAAATTAAAATATAAGATTTAAAATTGTGAGCAGTGGAGAAAAATAAAGTGGGGGAGTCTAAAATGAGTGCACATGGAGCAGAGGTAGATAGCAAGACTAAAATCAAAATACGAAAACAGCAATGAGGTGAACCAATATGATTGCACCTAGACTAAATAATAAATAAAATTAAAATATAGTTAACACAGCTCACATTACGGGCAGCATTAACAATCCAAGAATACAAATAGCATGATAAGAGGGATTGCCTGAGCGAGGTTTAGCATCACCCCTATTGGATTGGGGTTGATTGAGGATGTCTTGCAGGAGAAACGAAACAGAGTGATCCCTGCTTAGCAGCTGTGAGCTGGAGATGATTAGTGTGCCACCAGGTCATCTCCTTTGATGACGTTTGAAAGATTAGATGAGGGTAGAGCCCAGGTCCTTAGTCTTAATGCGGCGTCGCCATTTTAGGTCCAGGTAGCCGTCTATTACTGTAAGGATTGTTTAAGGAGGTCCAGGAGAGGCATTGCTCCCCATATTAATCATGGGACCGCAGTAGGTCATGGGCGAATGGAGGAGCTAGTGAGTGTAGGTAGTTAGGGGAGACCGGAGGAGAATGGAGATCGGGCCGTCGCCATTTTGGGTCCGGTCCACCGGCGGTGCGTTAGATTAGTCAAACTGCAGGGGAGATGTGGTGCAACCCTCTTGCTCCATCACGTTGAGCAGCAAAATAAATGATTCCAGCTTCAGCTGTCACCATGGGGGACCAGGGGAGAACCGCAGTCAGGCTGTCGTTAAAACAGCACTAGGCAGCCAACCGCATACCTCGTCATTCAGTGGAGAAGTGTGGCTCACTGGTTAGAGGAGGCAGACCTGGAAGCAGAGGTCAGCCCAGGACCAGGGTTCAATTCCCGGCTCGGCGGGGTCTTGAGTCCTAAAATGTCCATGGACTCGACATTTCTCGCTCCGGTGCCTACTCGATTCACGGGTTCACACTCTGCGACTCTGGGCAATAGCTTGCTTAATCTCCACAACGGCCCCTCGCGGCGGGATGCCTGGCTTTCACCTTGCGGATACCCTGCCGGGGTTATCTCACAGGGGAATACCAGGACGGGTTCCCTAAGCAAGCGCTTAGAAACCTCTTGGTGATTTGCGCTATATAAATTCCTGTACATTTACATTTACATGTACATTTACATTGAAGTTAGGGGGAGACGAAGCGCGACACCCAACGTGCAGCACCTCCAACCCTCAACCATGGCCACGGCAGCACCCAGCAGAGGCCGATCAAGGGCCCGGAGCAACTCGCCGTCTCGGGCACCAGGTGGTGAGGGCGCCGGGTCGCTGACCCAGATCAGGGGAAGCAGGCGCGTGGTTCGGGGCTTACCTCATGCCCAGTGTACCTGCAAGAGGGGCTTACTTCATAACCAGCTGAATTGAAGTCCCCCTTATTTCCTATCCCTAATATATATCTAGGTCCTAGTCCAGACAGTCAGACCTGTATCACTATTAGAAACAGTGTGGAAGTCAGATAGAGGCCCAATTTATTTAATGCCTCGAACAGACGCCATTTTAAGGACAATCAGCCAGGTTGAAAGTAGAAAGCAGTCCAGTTTCAATGTCGATTACCAGTGAGGATGTGCCTCGAGCAGGCGCCATTTTAAAGTCAGGCAATTAGCTCGAGGCTCATACTTATTCACAGGACCATGCTTAAGTGAATGCCAACCGCTTCCCCAAATATACCTCCTCACCTCGTTCAATTCGCCAGAGAGAACAACAGTGTCACGATGAAGGAGAGATGGGCTAGCAGAGAAGAAATAGCGCCCATCCCAAATGAGCCCCAGAGGAAAGCATCACTGAAACACACAAGATCAGCAGCTCCAGGGTCCAATAGACCGAAATTGACAGGGCGCTGTGAATGGTCTGTCCTCCTGCTGCTTTCGCCTCCTGAGAAGCTCCAGAGCAGATACTCGGCAGCGCCCGGTGCTCCGAGGATCGATGCAGGCAGTGCGAAGGAGCGCTATCCGTTGACCAGCTGCTCCTACCAGTTGCAAGGCCTTCGGAGCAGAGCTGCGGCAGTACGCTGTAGTCCAATGACCATTGTAGTCAGGGCGAAGTACGCAAACTTCTTTCCTGCTGCTCCCGCCTCCTGCACGGCTCCGAGGCAGAGCCCAGGCAATGCGCGGTGTTCACATGCACCATAGGCTCCCCACTGACCGCACGTGGGGTGAGTCAGTCAGCGGGTAGAGAAAGAATGACAGGCAGTGGCTGGGAAAAAAGACAGGTGATGACCGCCCGCCGATCGGCTCCAATCGAAAAACTTCTCCGTACCAGTCCTAGGCACCGAGACTGACCGCCGCCATCTTCGATGCTGATCGCAGCACCTGGCAGCAATCCGACCACCCCACAGGACCCACCAGCAATCAGTTTCCAAGAAGACAAACAAGCGGGGAGGCCCAGCGTCACGCCAGTAATGAAAGGTCCGGCTCGCAGGACCCAAGCGCACCGAGGTGAGCCATCTCCAAGCAGCGCTGGCATTGGGCTAACCAGGTTGCGTGGCTGCAGGTCGGGGTCGCCACAGTAGTCAACAGCTTTTCAGGTGAGTTGCCGTCCTATTACTCCCAAAAGGCATCCGTGGAGTTGCCCGGTAGATGCACGAAGTGCATGCAGGAGGCAGGCCGGTGTTGGTTAGGTTTATGCAGGGATATCCACCAAAAGGTGATCCCAGAAACCTGGAGCTCCAACAGGAGGCTCCTAAACGGCGGCCTACTCGATATCAGCAACTTGAAACAACTTTGCAAATCTCCAACACACGACAAAAGTGCCACCCTTGATGCTGTCATCACCAGCAAGGACCTGGATGTTCTCTCCAACATTATCCCCATTGACTGGTCCGATCACCACCTCATCCTCTTCAAGATCAACAGCTCCATGCCCCCCCCTCCTCTAATACAACACAACAAATGAAACTAACCAGAAATCTTCACCTTATCCCCCCGGGCGAGCTGGAGACCAAAATAAAAGCCTACCTACAACCTACTCCTCTCCCCCACAGCACGAATGACCTTACGGATCATTACAACAGATCCATCGCTGATGTCCTTGACCAAATTGCCCCAGCCAAGCTCAAACTACAAAAAAAGCAAACCATCCAAACCCTGGTTCAAGGCCGACCTTAACAATGAGAGGCGAGCCCGCAGACAAACCAAATGCACTTGGAGGCAACAGCCCTCCTCCTCTAATCTTACCCTCCTCAGAGCAGCTAGGGCCAGCTATAAAAACCATATTTTTAACGAAAAAGCATCCTTTTTCCGTTCACAACTTGACCGGGCAAAAAATCGACCGAGAAAACTATTTAACATTATTAAAAAACAAACTACTTCAGCCCCCCATAATCTTTCAGCTTCGGTTGAAAGATGTGAGGAAATCGCTAGCTTCTTCTTTGACAAAATCACAAAGATTGACCAATCCTTTTCCGTTCCTTAACTTTCTCCCCGTATCTCCTGCCATTCCCCCCTCCCATTCTCCCCCCCCACCCCCCGGGGTCTGCTCAACTCTCCGCCACTGTCACCCATGCGGTACCCCACCACACTGTCCCCCAGCGAAAGACCAATGCTTCCTGGATTAACTTTAGTCCTGTCTCAGAAAGGGATATCCTTAGCATCATCTCCAAGTTGAAACCATCCTCACATACCAGAGATCCCATCCCGGCCCACCTAGTTCAAGATCTAAAACATATCATCGCCCCATATTGGACCTCCATCATCAACTCCTCCCTTTCCTCCAGTATGGTCCCTGCATCCCTCCAACTAGGCCAAATTACCCCATCATTAAAAACGCTACAGTCGACCCAACTGACTTAATGACCTATGCCCTATCTCTAACCTTACTTTCTTATCTAAGGCCCTGGAAAAATGCACCCTGCGCCAGATGGACAATCACATCAACTCATTCAACCTCTTAAATGCCTCCCAATCAGGTTTTCGAAAGGGCTGTAGCACTGAAACAGCCATGCTCAACATCACTGACGACATCCATCGCTCCCTAGACAAAGGTGACGCCTCCGTTCTCATTCTTCTTGACCTCTCTGCTGCCTTTGATACTGTTAACCATGCTGCCCTACTCAACATACTCAAAAACCGTTTTGGCTTTGACGGAACTGTTCTTAAGTGGTTCACTTTTTCCTCAACAGAACACAACAAATTAAAATCAGCAATTGCCTTTCCAAACCTCTACCTGTCACCAGGGGCATCCCCCAGGGCTCCATTCTCTCTCTCCCATCCTATTCAACCTCTTCATGGAACCCCTCACCCTCAAACAAGCAAAAATTGGTTACCACCTCTATGCCGACGACACCCAACTTTACTATAGGATCAAATCCCATGCTAACGTGCTACATCTCAACGATGCCTTGACTAAGATCCAACTATGGTTCCATCAAACCACCTCGCACTTAACCCTAAAAAAACAGAAATCATTCTATTCTCTCCCAAAAACAACCCGCTCCCCATTCATCTCTGGATCTCACATCAAAGCCCTCAACTGCTCTCTCTCCATCTCTAACTCTGTCAAATCCCTCGGCATCAGCATTGATCAGAACCTCAGCCTCACCCCCACATAAAACACTCAGCCAAAGGTGCTCTCTTCATACTTCAGCACCTCAAAAAAATCAAACCCTTCATTCCAACCGATGACTTTAAATCGGTTGTGCAATTGTTGGTCCTATCAAGAATTGACTATGGTAATGCCACTCTCACAGGTACTCCTAATGTTCACCTTGCCCCTATCAAATCCATTCTCAACCTTGCTACCAGGCTGATCACTGGCTGCAAACGATTTGACCGCATCTCCCCCATTCTTAAGGACCTCAAATGACTCCCGATTAGAGGCAGATCCACCTATAAAACTGCAGGCATCACCCTCAAAGCCCTCCATCAAAATATCCCATCTTACCTCACCGAAAAACTCCACAAAGCGGGCTGCACCAGATCACTGAGGAGCACCAACGCTCTTACCCTTGTCCCTCCTCTACTAAAAAAGAAAACTACACAATCTCGCCCTTTCTCTGGAAATGCACCCTCTGTCTGGAATGCTCTCCCTAAAGAGTTACGATGTAATCCCTCCTACACCCGCTTCAAAAAAGAGCTCAAGCTGCTCCTTCTTAACAAATACTGGAGCTCTTAATTACTTGGACACTGGCCTTCAACTCTCACTCTGCCTTATGCAGTTCTATCCCATCCTATCACTCCCACTCTATTTTCTTCGATCTGTTGTCTAACCTTGATCTTCCATGTTCTGCTCCATTTAAATTTATGCACCACATGTGCTAATTGTTCATCTTATTGTCTCAAAGTACCAATGCTATATTTCAACTGAGTCTTTTATATAACTTGTAAAGCGTTCTGATACTCCTGGGTCCAGCCAGCGCTATGTAAAACCTTGTAAATAAATAAATAAATAAATATGTTGGATTCTTGGGCTTGAATTCACACACTCAGATGAATAAAAGGTTTTTACATTTTGTTTCCTGTTTCTCTTGCCTGTTGGTTACAGATTTGCATATCATGACAAAACAAATGTAAAAACAATCTTAATACTTCAAATTTGAACTGCCCAAGAATGTCCCAGATAACATTGTTGATACATGGGCTTGGGTGTATGACCCAGCTGGTAAAGGTTGGCAAGAGTAAGGTTTCACCAATGATCTGTGCCAAGAACCGGCTGCACCTGGCTGAAGGTCAGGTGTAGATTTTGGGGACCGGTACTGGGTCAGAGCTTACTGCGCTCAGACAAATTATTTTGTTAAGTTGCCGTGTTCAGGGGTGCTAATCTTCATAGATTCACTTTGTGTGCAGTCTGTTTGTCTAGACTTTTTCAAAAATTACCCATATGTTTTTGATTACTCTGTTTGTCTCTTTCTTCTAATCTTTTTTAATTAGGGTCTGATGATTTTTTTGACCCAGCAACTGATGCATCTGTGAACACCTTCACGAAAAGAGATAACGTCTTTGCTAAACTCAACTTTCAGCTGCAAGCTGGCAGCGTTACATTACTGCACAAGAAGGGCCATGATAAGAAGGAAACGGCATTCATGCAGTTGGAGTTTTCAGGTTGGTTAATCTATTTGTACTAATAATGTAAAATATCCTACGACCCTACAGTAGATTTTCTGATTATTCTTAGGAAGCAGTAATGTTGCTCTAGAAATGTGGTGGGTTGGGAGATAAGATTACACTTCTAGGTGCACTTTAAATAAACTATTTTTCTCACTGGTTTCCTATCTTAGTAGACAAAATACAGCTTGTGTAGGCACCTTTGAAATACACTGTGGACAATTGTGAATTAAGAGGTTCAGCTGAGGTCCGTACATTGATAATAATGCCGATTGTTTTGTAGTCTTTAATGTTGAAAACCAAGTCATGTAACTTGTCCCTTTTGAAAGAGTACTGTTGGACAGGCCCCATGAAGGGCTCGCTCCCTCCCCGCAGGACAGGGCCCGGGCCACCGTCAGCACCATTGCCCGGCCCAGCCGCCATCTTGGACACGGCACCACGCGGCCGCGCGGCCTCAGCCCGACCCCAACCCTGGGCCTGGCCAGGCCCCGACATCCCGGCACCACCCTCCACCCAGGAGGTGAACGGACCACTTGGCAGGTCAATGGGAGTAAGAAGTGTCGATGGCTCTCCCCCGCCAGGTGCCGAGCACCCCCAGCCTCCTCGGGCGCTGGCTCCACCCCCCTGCTGGGTGTCTGGACTCCCTCATCCCAGACCTCCCGACCTCCAAGAGCGAGGGTCCGGACATCAAAGGGCGCCAGACCTATAACTGAGGCCGCCCCAGGACAGGAAGGGAGTTGTATCCTGGAGTCGAGAGACACCGCGACGAACTCATCCTTGACGGACTGCTGGCGCTGCCACAGCCCGGCCTTGTGAACTATTGTCCTGCCTGCTGGCGCTGCCGCGGCCCTCTACAACCTTCATCCTCGTGGGACCTGCTGGCGCTGCCGCGGCCCTCTGCAACCTTCATCCTCGTGGGACCTGCTGGCGCTGCCGCGGCCCGTTGTAACCTTCATCCTCGTGGGACCTGCTGGCGCTGCCGCGGCCCGTTGCAACCTGCATTCTCGTGGGACCTGCTGGCGCTGCCGCGGCCCGTTGTAACCTTCATCCTCGTTGGGACCTGCTGGCGCTGCCGCGGCCCGTTGCCACCTACGACCTCTTCGGGACCTGCCGGCGCTGCCGCGGTCTGACCCATCCGAACACCGAGCTCGAGGATTGTGAGCTATCACCGTTACACCGCCGTACCCGTGGGTACCAAGACTGTCCCGCTACCCCCTTCCCTTACTAGAGACTAGAATTGAGAGGATCATCGTGTCCTGATCGCCCTGTATCGTACCACTCTACTACAAGAATTGCCTATAAAAGGTGTTACCCTGATCTTTGTGTGGTGTCCATCTGTGGGGGGGAAGTTACCTGTCTGTGCGATCACGGTGCTCGGCCGACCCTCCAGGTCCCCGTCTAACAAGTACATATATTCATTTCAAAAGAATATACAAATCCAGCACTTTTTAGGTCTCGGCAACGAGATCTATTGTCGCCGAGTTCGCTCGCAAGGGAAGACAGAGCGGTGCACGAGCCGACCAGGGTCTGTGGACGCGCACACACCAAGGCAGGCAGGCAGGCACGTGCCAGACACACATAGACAGACAGACAGACAGACAGACACACGCACACACACGCGGACACACACACACCCTCCCTCTCTGCCCACTCCCTCTCTGCCGCCCCCCTCTACCCCCACTCACCGGGCTCTTTCCCTCCGCAGCGGGTCAGTCATGGCAGCAGGCAGACTCTGTGTCTTCTCCGGCGATCTTCAGCTGATGTGCACGCCCACGCTGCGTCTCGTGCGCGCCCACCACGCTGTTTCGCGCCCGTTGATGCTCAGCTTGTGATTACTACTCCTTCTAACCCGGATTCTAAATTACTATTTCTTGGTTCTCTAACTCCACTCTGTTGATTCGTAACAAACTGATATTCAGCACATTTCACAGTCTCGCTTTTGCTTCTCATAAATACAATAAGATTATTTTAAGCAAATGTCTACCCTTCTTTTGGTCCTGTGCCTATTATGGTTCGGACTATAGAGTTTTAGAAAGTGTGGTGGAAGATTCCATGAGTGCAGAGTAGTGAGTGCAGAGTGTGAGTGCAGAGTGTGAGTGCAGAGTGTGAGTGCAGAGTGTGAGTGCAGAGTGTGAGTGCAGAGTGTGAGTGCAGAGTGTGAGTGCAGAGTGTGAGTGCAGAGTGTGAGTGCAGAGTGCAGAGTGAGTGTGCAGAGTAGTGAGTGTGCAGAGTAGTGAGTGTGCAGAGAGAGTGTGCAGAGAGAGTGTGCAGAGAGAGTGTGCAGAGAGAGTGTGCAGAGAGAGTGTGCAGAGAGAGTGTGCAGAGAGAGTGTGCAGAGAGAGTGTGCAGAGAGAGTGTGCAGAGAGAGTGTGCAGAGAGAGTGTGCAGAGAGAGTGTGCAGAGAGAGTGTGCAGAGAGAGTGTGCAGAGAGAGTGTGCAGAGTAGTGAGTGCAGAGTAGTGAGTGCAGAGTAGTGAGTGCAGAGTAGTGAGTGCAGAGTAGTGAGTGCAGAGTGAGTGTGCAGAGTAGTGAGTGTGCAGAGTAGTGAGTGTGCAGAGTAGTGAGTGTGCAGAGTAGTGAGTGTGCAGAGTAGTGAGTGTGCAGAGTAGTGAGTGTGCAGAGTAGTGAGTGTGCAGAGTAGTGAGTGCAGAGTAGTGAGTGCAGAGTAGTGAGTAGTGAGTAGTGAGTGCAGAGTAGTGAGTAGTGAGTGCAGAGTAGTGAGTGCAGAGTAGTGAGTGCAGAGTAGTGAGTGCAGAGTAGTGAGTGCAGAGTAGTGAGTAGTGTGTAGTGAGTGCAGAGTAGTGAGTGCAGAGTAGTGAGTGCAGAGTAGTGAGTGCAGTGTAGTGAGTGCAGTGTAGTGAGTGCAGAGTAGTGAGTGCAGAGTAGTGAGTGCAGAGTAGTGAGTGCAGAGTAGTGAGTGCAGAGTAGTGAGTAGTGAGTGCAGAGTAGTGAGTAGTGAGTGCAGGGTAGTGAGTGCAGAGTAGTGAGTGCAGAGTAGTGAGTAGTGAGTGCAGAGTAGTGAGTGCTAGGTAGTGAGTAGTGAGTGCATAGTGAGTGCAGAGTAGTGAGTAGTGAGTGCAGAGTAGTGAGTGCAGAGTAGTGAGTGCAGAGTAGTGAGTAGTGAGTGCAGAGTAGTGAGTAGTGAGTAGTGAGTGCAGGGTAGTGAGTGCAGAGTAGTGAGTGCAGAGTAGTGAGTAGTGAGTGCAGAGTAGTGAGTGCTAGGTAGTGAGTAGTGAGTGCATAGTGAGTGCAGAGTAGTGAGTAGTGAGTGCAGAGTAGTGAGTAGTGAGTGCAGAGTAGTGAGTAGTGAGTGCAGAGTAGTGAGTAGTAAGTGCAGAGTAGTGAGTAGTGAGTGCAGAGTAGTGAGTAGTGAGTAGTGTGTAGTGAGTGCAGAGTAGTGAGTGCAGAGTAGTGAGTGCAGAGTAGTGAGTGCAGTGTAGTGAGTGCAGTGTAGTGAGTGCAGTGTAGTGAGTGCAGAGTAGTGAGTGCAGAGTAGTGAGTGCAGAGTAGTGAGTGCAGAGTAGTGAGTGCAGAGTAGTGAGTGCAGAGTAGTGAGTGCAGTGTAGTGAGTGCAGAGTAGTGAGTAGTGAGTGCAGAGTAGTGAGTGCAGAGTAGTGAGTAGTGAGTGCAGAGTAGTGAGTAGTGAGTGCAGGGTAGTGAGTGCAGAGTAGTGAGTGCAGAGTAGTAAGTAGTGAGTGCAGAGTAGTGAGTAGTGAGTGCAGAGTAGTGAGTGCAGAGTAGTGAGTGCAGAGTAGTGAGTAGTGAGTGCAGAGTGTGAGTAGTGAGTAGTGAGTGCAGAGTAGTGAGTGCAGAGTAGTGAGTAGTGAGTGCAGAGTAGTGAGTAGTGAGTGCAGAGTAGTGAGTGCAGAGTAGTGAGTAGTGAGTGCAGAGTAGTGAGTAGTGAGTGCAGAGTAGTGAGTGCAGAGTAGTGAGTAGTGAGTGCAGAGTAGTGAGTAGTGAGTGCAGAGTAGTGAGTAGTGAGTGCAGAGTAGTGAGTAGTGAGTGCTGAGTAGTGAGTAGTGAGTGCATAGTGAGTGCAGAGTAGTGAGTAGTGAGTGCAGAGTAGTGAGTAGTGAGTAGTGAGTGCAGAGTAGTGAGTAGTGAGTGCAGAGTAGTGAGTAGTGAGTGCAGAGTAGTGAGTAGTAAGTGCAGAGTAGTGAGTAGTGAGTGCAGAATAGTGAGTAGTGAGTAGTGAGTGCAGAGTGTGAGTAGTGAGTGCAGAGTGTGAGTAGTGAGTGCAGAGTAGTGAGTGCAGAGTAGTGAGTAGTGAGTGCAGAGTAGTGAGTGCAGAGTAGTGAGTAGTGAGTGCAGAGTAGTGAGTAGTGAGTGCAGAGTAGTGAGTGCAGAGTAGTGAGTAGTGAGTGCAGAGTAGTGAGTAGTGAGTGCAGAGTAGTGAGTAGTGAGTGCTGAGTAGTGAGTAGTGAGTGCATAGTGAGTGCAGAGTAGTGAGTAGTGAGTGCAGAGTAGTGAGTAGTGAGTGCAGAGTAGTGAGTAGTGAGTGCAGAGTAGTGAGTAGTAAGTGCAGAGTAGTGAGTAGTAAGTGCAGAGTAGTGAGTAGTGAGTAGTGATTGCAGAGTAGTGAGTAGTGAGTGCAGAGTAGTGAGTGCAGAGTAGGGAGTGCAGAGTAGTGAGTAGTGAGTGCAGAGTAGTGAGTGCAGAGTAGTGAGTAGTGAGTGCAGAGTAGTGAGTAGTGAGTGCAGAGTAGTGAGTGCAGAGTAGTAAGTAGTGAGTGCAGAGTAGTGAGTGCAGAGTAGTGAGTAGTGAGTGCAGAGTAGTGAGTGCAGAGCAGTGAGTGCAGAGCAGTGAGTGCAGAGCAGTGAGTGCAGAGCAGTGAGTGCAGAGTAGTGAGTGCAGAGTAGTGAGTAGTGTGTAGTGGGTGCAGAGTAGTGAGTGCAGAGTAGTGAGTGCAGAGTAGTGAGTAGTGAGTGCAGTGAGTGCAGTGTAGTGAGTGCAGAGTAGTGAGTAGTGAGTGCAGAGTAGTGAGTGCAGAGTAGTGAGTAGTGAGTGCAGGGTAGTGAGTGCAGAGTAGTGAGTGCAGAGTAGTGAGTAGTGAGTGCAGAGTAGTGAGTGCAGAGTAGTGAGTGCAGAGTAGTGAGTAGTGAGTAGTGAGTGCAGAGTGTGAGTAGTGAGTAGTGAGTGTAGAGTAGTGAGTGCAGAGTAGTGAGTAGTGAGTGCAGAGTAGTGAGTGCGGAGTAGTGAGTGCAGAGTAGTGAGTAGTGAGTGCAGAGTAGTGAGTAGTGAGTGCAGAGTAGTGAGTAGTGAGTAGTGAGTGCAGAGTAGTGAGTAGTGAGTAGTGAGTGCAGAGTAGTGAGTAGTGAGTGCAGAGTAGTGAGTAGTGAGTGCAGAGTAGTGAGTAGTGAGTGCAGAGTAGTGAGTAGTGAGTGCAGAGTAGTGAGTAGTGAGTGCAGAGTAGTGAGTAGTGAGTGCAGAGTAGTGAGTAGTGAGTGCAGAGTAGTGAGTAGTGAGTGCAGAGTAGTGAGTAATGAGTAGTGAGTAATGAGTGCAGAGTAGTGAGTAGTGAGTGCAGAGTAGTGAGTAGTGAGTGCTGAGTAGTGAGTAGTGAGTGCATAGTGAGTGCTGAGTAGTGAGTGCAGAGTAGTGAGTAGTGAGTAGTGAGTGCAGAGTAGTGAGTAGTGAGTGCAGAGTAGTGAGTAGTAAGTGCAGAGTAGTGAGTAGTGAGTGCAGAGTAGTGAGTAGTGAGTGCAGAGTAGTGAGTGCAGAGTAGTGAGTAGTGAGTGCAGAGTAGTGAGTAGTGAGTGCATAGTGAGTGCTGAGTAGTGAGTGCAGAGTAGTGAGTAGTGAGTAGTGAGTGCAGAGTAGTGAGTAGTGAGTGCAGAGTAGTGAGTAGTAAGTGCAGAGTAGTGAGTAGTGAGTGCAGAGTAGTGAGTAGTGAGTGCAGAGTAGTGAGTAGTGAGTAGTGAGTGCAGAGTAGTGAGTGCAGAGTAGGGAGTGCAGAGTAGTGAGTAGTGAGTGCAGAGTAGTGAGTGCAGAGTAGTGAGTAGTGAGTGCAGAGTAGTGAGTAGTGAGTAGTGAGTGCAGAGCAGTGAGTAGTGAGTGCAGAGTAGTGAGTGCAGAGTAGTAAGTAGTGAGTGCAGAGTAGTGAGTGCAGAGTAGTGAGTGCAGAGTAGTGAGTAGTGAGTGCAGAGTAGTGAGTGCAGAGTAGTGAGTAGTGAGTGCAGAGCAGTGAGTGCAGAGCAGTGAGTGCAGAGCAGTGAGTGCAGAGCAGTGAGTGCAGAGTAGTGAGTAGTGAGTAGTGAGTGCAGCGTAGTGAGTGCAGAGTAGTGAGTAGTGAGTGCAGAGTAGTGAGTAGTAAGTGCAGAGTAGTGAGTAGTGAGTGCAGAATAGTGAGTAGTGAGTAGTGAGTGCAGAGTGTGAGTAGTGAGTGCAGAGTAGTGAGTGCAGAGTGTGAGTAGTGAGTGCAGAGCAGTGAGTGCAGAGCAGTGAGTGCAGAGCAGTGAGTGCAGAGCAGTGAGTAGTGAGTAGTGAGTGCAGAGTAGTGAGTGCAGAGTAGTGAGTGCAGAGTAGTGAGTAGTGAGTGCAGGGCAGTGAGTGCAGAGCAGTGAGTGCAGAGTAGTGAGTGCAGAGTAGTGAGTAGTGTGTAGTGAGTGCTGAGTAGTGAGTAGTGAGTGCAGAGTAGTGAGTGCAGAGTAGTGAGTAGTGAGTGCAGAGTAGTGAGTAGTGAGTGCAGAGTAGTGAGTGCAGAGTAGTGAGTGCAGAGTAGTGAGTGCAGAGTAGTGAGTGCAGAGTAGTGAGTAGTGAGTGCAGAGTAGTGAGTGCAGAGTAGTGAGTAGTGAGTGCAGAGTAGTGAGTAGTGAGTAGTGAGTAGTGAGTGCAGAGTAGTGAGTAGTGAGTGCAGAGTAGTGAGTAGTGAGTGCAGAGTAGTGAGTAGTGAGTGCAGAGTAGTGAGTGCAGAGTAGTGAGTGCAGAGTAGTGAGTGCAGAGTAGTGAGTGCAGAGTAGTGAGTGCAGAGTAGTGAGTAGTGAGTGCAGAGTAGTGAGTAGTGAGTGCAGAGTAGTGAGTGCAGAGTAGTGAGTGCAGAGTAGTGAGTGCAGAGCAGTGAGTGCAGAGTAGTGAGTGCAGAGTAGTGAGTAGTGAGGAGTGAGTGCAGAGTAGTGAGGAGTGAGTGCAGAGTAGTGAGGAGTGAGTGCAGAGTAGTGAGTAGTGAGTGCAGAGTAGTGACTAGTGAGTGCAGAGTAGTGAGTGCAGAGTAGTGAGTAGTGAGTGCAGAGTAGTGAGTACAGAGTAGTGAGTAGTGAGTGCAGAGTAGTGAGTGCAGAGCAGTGAGTGCAGAGCAGTGAGTGCAGAGCAGTGAGTGCAGAGCAGTGAGTGCAGAGCAGTGAGTGCAGAGCAGTGAGTGCAGAGCAGTGAGTGCAGAGCAGTGAGTGCAGAGTAGTGAGTGCAGAGTAGTGAGTAGTGTGTAGTGAGTGCAGAGTAGTGAGTAGTGAGTGCAGAGTAGTGAGTAGTGAGTGCAGAGTAGTGAGTAGTGAGTGCAGAGTAGTGAGTGCAGAGTAGTGAGTAGTGAGTGCAGAGTAGTGAGTGCAGAGTAGTGAGTAGTGAGTGCAGAGTAGTGAGTGCAGAGTAGTGAGTGCAGAGTAGTGAGTGCAGAGTAGTGAGTGCAGAGTAGTGAGTAGTGAGTGCAGAGTAGTGAGTAGTGAGTGCAGAGTAGTGAGTGCGGAGTAGTGAGTAGTGAGTGCAGAGTAGTGAGTAGTGAGTGCAGAGTAGTGAGTGCAGAGTAGTGAGTAGTGAGTGCAGAGTAGTGAGTGCAGAGTAGTGAGTAGTGAGTGCAGAGTAGTGAGTAGTGAGTAGTGAGTGCAGAGTAGTGAGTAGTGAGTGCAGAGTAGTGAGTAGTAAGTGCAGAGTAGTGAGTAGTGAGTGCAGAGTAGTGAGTAGTAAGTGCAGAGTAGTGAGTAGTGAGTGCAGAGTTGTGAGTAGTGAGTGCAGAGTAGTGAGTAGTGAGTGCAGAGTAGTGAGTGCAGAGTAGTGAGTAGTGAGTGCAGAGTAGTGAGTGCAGAGTAGTGAGTGCAGAGTAGTGAGTAGTGAGTGCAGAGTAGTGAGTAGTGAGTGCAGAGTAGTGAGTGCAGAGTAGTGAGTGCAGAGTAGTGAGTAGTGAGTGCAGAGTAGTGAGTGCAGAGTAGTGAGTGCAGAGTAGTGAGTAGTGAGTGCAGAGTAGTGAGTGCAGAGTAGTGAGTAGTGAGTGCAGAGTAGTGAGTGCAGAGTAGTGAGTAGTGAGTGCAGAGTAGTGAGTAGTGAGTGCAGAGTAGTGAGTAGTGAGTGCTGAGTAGTGAGTGCAGAGTAGTGTGTAGTGAGTGCAGAGTAGTGAGTGCAGAGTAGTGTGTAGTGAGTGCAGAGTAATGAGTGCAGAGTAGTGAGTGCAGAGTAGTGAGTGCAGAGTAGTGCGTGGTGAGTAGTGAGTAGTGAGTGCAGAGTAGTGAGTGCAGAGTAGTGAGTAGTGATTGCAGAGTAGTGAGTAGTGAGTGCAGAGTAGTGAGTAGTGTGTAGTCAGTGCAGAGTAGTGAGTAGTGAGTGCAGAGTAGTGAGTAGTGAGTGCAGAGTAGTGAGTGCAGAGTAGTGAGTAGTGAGTGCAGAGTAGTGAGTGCAGAGTAGTGAGTAGTGAGTGCAGAGTAGTGAGTGCAGAGTAGTGAGTGCAGAGTAGTGAGTAGTGAGTGCAGAGTAGTGAGTAGTGAGTGCAGAGTAGTGAGTGCAGAGTAGTGAGTAGTGAGTGCAGAGCAGTGAGTGCAGAGTAGTGAGTGCAGACTAGTGAGTAGTGAGTGCAGAGCAGTGAGTGCAGAGCAGTGAGTGCAGAGTAGTGAGTGCAGAGTAGTGAGTGCAGAGTAGTGAGTAGTGAGTGCAGAGTAGTGAGTGCAGAGTAGTGAGTGCAGAGTAGTGAGTGCAGAGTAGTGAGTAGTGAGTGCAGAGTAGTGAGTAGTGAGTGCAGAGTAGTGAGTGCAGAGTAGTGAGTAGTGAGTGCAGAGTAATGAGTAGTGAGTGCAGAGTAGTGAGTTGAGTAGTGAGTGCAGAGTAGTGAGTTGAGTAGTGAGTGCAGAGTAGTGAGTTGAGTAGTGAGTGCAGAGTAGTGAGTGCAGAGTAGTGAGTGCAGAGTAGTGAGTAGTGAGTGCAGAGTAGTGAGTGCAGAGTAGTGAGTGCAGAGTAGTGAGTGGTGAGTAGTGAGTAGTGAGTGCAGAGTAGTGAGTAGTGAGTGCAGAGTAGTGAGTGCAGAGTAGTGAGTGCAGAGTAGTGAGTGCTGAGTAGTGAGTGCTGAGTAGTGAGTGCAGAGTAGTGAGTGCAGAGTAGTGAGTGCAGAGTAGTGAGTGCAGAGTAGTGAGTGCAGAGTAGTGAGTAGTGAGTGCAGAGTAGTGAGTAGTGAGTGCAGAGTAGTGAGTGCAGAGTAGTGAGTGCAGAGTAGTGAGTGCAGAGTAGTGAGTAGTGAGTGCAGAGTAGTGAGTGCAGAGTAGTGAGTGCAGAGTAGTGAGTGCAGAGTAGTGAGTGCAGAGTAGTGAGTAGTGAGTGCAGAGTAGTGAGTGCAGAGTAGTGAGTGCAGAGTAGTGAGTGCAGAGTAGTGAGTGCAGAGTAGTGAGTAGTGAGTGCAGAGTAGTGAGTGCAGAGTAGTGAGTGGTGAGTAGTGAGTAGTGAGTGCAGAGTAGTGAGTAGTGAGTAGTGAGTGCAGAGTAGTGAGTGCAGAGTAGTGAGTGCAGAGTAGTGAGTGCAGAGTAGTGAGTAGTGAGTGCAGAGTAGTGAGTAGTGAGTAGTGAGTGCATAGTGAGTGCAGAGTAGTGAGTGCAGAGTAGTGAGTAGTGAGTGCAGAGTAGTGAGTGCAGAGTAGTGAGTGCAGAGTAGTGAGTAGTGAGTGCAGAGTAGTGAGTGCAGAGTAGTGAGTAGTGAGTAGTGAGTGCAGAGTAGTGAGTGCAGAGTAGTGAGTGCAGAGTAGTGAGTGCAGAGTAGTGAGTAGTGAGTGCAGAGTAGTGAGTGCAGAGTAGTGAGTGCAGAGTAGTGAGTGCAGAGTAGTGAGTGCAGAGTAGTGAGTGTGAGTACAGAGTAGTGAGTGCAGAGTAGTGAGTAGTGAGTGCAGAGTAGTGAGTGCAGAGTAGTGAGTGCAGAGTAGTGAGTAGTGAGTGCAGAGCAGTGAGTGCAGAGCAGTGAGTGCAGAGTAGTAAGTGCAGAGTAGTGAGTGCAGAGTAGTGAGTAGTGAGTGCAGAGTAGTGAGTGCAGAGTAGTGAGTGCAAAGTAGTAAGTGCAGAGTAGTGAGTAGTGAGTGCAGAGTAGTGAGTAGTGAGTGCAGAGTAGTGAGTGCAGAGTAGTGAGTAGTGAGTGCAGAGTAGTGAGTGCAGAGTAGTGAGTAGTGAGTAGTGAGTGCAGAGTAGTGAGTGCAGAGTGAGTAGTTAGTGCAGAGTAGTGAGTGCATAGTAGTGAGTAGTGAGTGCAGAGTAGTGAGTAGTGTGTAGTGAGTGCTGAGTAGTGAGTGCAGAGTAGTGAGTGCAGAGTAGTGAGTAGTGAGTAGTGAGTGCAGAGTAGTGAGTGCAGAGTAGTGAGTGCAGAGTAGTGAGTAGTGAGTGCAGAGTAGTGAGTAGTGAGTGCAGAGTAGTGAGTGCAGAGTAGTGAGTAGTGAGTGCAGAGTAGTGAGTGCAGAGTAGTGAGTGCAGAGTAGTGAGTGTGAGTACAGAGTAGTGAGTGCAGAGTAGTGAGTAGTGAGTGCAGAGTAGTGAGTGCAGAGTAGTGAGTAGTGAGTGCAGAGCAGTGAGTGCATAGCAGTGAGTGCAGAGCAGTGAGTGCAGAGTAGTGAGTGCAGAGTAGTGAGTAGTGAGTGCAGAGTAGTGAGTGCAAAGTAGTAAGTGCAGAGTAGTGAGTAGTGAGTGCAGAGTAGTGAGTAGTGAGTGCAGAGTAGTGAGTAGTGAGTGCAGAGTAGTGAGTAGTGAGTGCAGAGTAGTGAGTGCAGAGTGAGTAGTGAGTGCAGAGTAGTGAGTGCAGAGTGAGAGTAGTGAGTGCAGAGTAGTGAGTAGTGAGTGCAGAGTAGTGAGTAGTGAGTGCAGAGTAGTGAGTAGTGAGTGCAGAGTAGTGAGTGCAGAGTAGTGAGTGCAGAGTAGTGAGTGCAGAGTAGTGAGTAGTGAGTGCAGAGTAATGAGTAGTGAGTGCAGAGTAGTGAGTGCAGAGTAGTGAGTTGAGTAGTGAGTTGAGTAGTGAGTGCAGAGTAGTGAGTTGAGTAGTGAGTGCAGAGTAGTGAGTGCAGAGTAGTGAGTGCAGAGTAGTGAGTAGTGAGTGCAGAGTAGTGAGTGCAGAGTAGTGAGTGCAGAGTAGTGAGTAGTGAGTAGTGAGTGCAGAGTAGTGAGTGCTGAGTAGTGAGTGCAGAGTAGTGAGTGCAGAGTAGTGAGTGCAGAGTAGTGAGTAGTGAGTGCAGAGTAGTGAGTAGTGAGTGCAGAGTAGTGAGTGCAGAGTAGTGAGTGCAGAGTAGTGAGTAGTGAGTGCAGAGTAGTGAGTGCAGAGTAGTGAGTGCAGAGTAGTGAGTGCAGAGTAGTGAGTGCAGAGTAGTGAGTAGTGAGTGCAGAGTAGTGAGTGCAGAGTAGTGAGTAGTGAGTAGTGAGTGCAGAGTAGTGAGTGCAGAGTAGTGAGTAGTGAGTGCAGAGTAGTGAGTAGTGAGTGCAGAGTAGTGAGTGCAGAGTAGTGAGTGCAGAGTAGTGAGTAGTGAGTGCAGAGTAGTGAGTAGTAAGTGCAGAGTAGTGAGTAGTGAGTGCAGAGTAGTGAGTAGTGAGTGCAGAGTAGTGAGTAGTGAGTGCAGAGTAGTGAGTGCAGAGTAGTGAGTGCAGAGTAGTGAGTGCAGAGTAGTGAGTGGTGAGTAGTGAGTAGTGAGTGCAGAGTAGTGAGTAGTGAGTGCAGAGTAGTGAGTAGTGAGTAGTGTGTAGTGAGTGCAGAGTAGTGAGTGCAGAGTAGTGAGTGCAGAGTAGTGAGTAGTGAGTAGTGAGTGCAGAGTAGTGAGTGCAGAGTAGTGAGTGCAGAGTAGTGAGTAGTGAGTGCAGAGTAGTGAGTAGTGAGTGCAGAGTAGTGAGTGCAGAGTAGTGAGTAGTGAGTGCAGAGTAGTGAGTAGTGAGTGCAGAGTAGTGAGTGCAGAGTAGTGAGTGCAGAGTAGTGAGTGCAGAGTAGTGAGTAGTGAGTGCAGAGTAGTGAGTGCAGAGTAGTGAGTAGTAGTGAGTGCAGAGTAGTGAGTAGTGAGTAGTGAGTGCAGAGTGTGAGTAGTGAGTAGTGAGTGCAGAGTAGTGAGTGCAGAGTAGTGAGTAGTGAGTGCAGAGTAGTGAGTGCAGAGTAGTGAGTGCAGAGTAGTGAGTAGTGAGTGCAGAGTAGTGAGTAGTGAGTGCAGAGTAGTGAGTGCAGAGTAGTGAGTGCAGAGTAGTGAGTAGTGAGTGCAGAGTAGTGAGTGCAGAGTAGTGAGTGCAGAGTAGTGAGTAGTGAGTGCAGAGTAGTGAGTAGTGAGTGCAGAGTAGTGAGTGCAGAGTAGTGAGTAGTGAGTGCAGAGTAGTGAGTGCAGAGTAGTGAGTAGTGAGTGCAGAGTAGTGAGTAGTGAGTGCAGAGTAGTGAGTAGTGAGTGCAGAGTAGTGAGTGCAGAGTAGTGAGTAGTGAGTGCAGAGTAGTGAGTAGTAAGTGCAGAGTAGTGAGTAGTAAGTGCAGAGTAGTGAGTAGTGAGTGCAGAGTAGTGAGTAGTGAGTGCAGAGTAGTGAGTGCAGAGTAGGGAGTGCAGAGTAGTGAGTAGTGAGTGCAGAGTAGTGAGTGCAGAGTAGTGAGTAGTGAGTGCAGAGTAGTGAGTAGTGAGTAGTGAGTGCAGAGTAGTGAGTGCAGAGTAGTAAGTAGTGAGTGCAGAGTAGTGAGTGCAGAGTAGTGAGTGCAGAGTAGTGAGTAGTGAGTGCAGAGTAGTGAGTGCAGAGTAGTGAGTAGTGAGTGCAGAGTAGTGAGTGCAGAGCAGTGAGTGCAGAGCAGTGAGTGCAGAGTAGTGAGTGCAGAGTAGTGTGTAGTGGAGTGCAGAGTAGTGTGAGTGCAGAGCAGTGAGTGCAGAGCAGTGAGTGCAGAGTAGTGAGTGCAGAGTAGTGAGTGCAGAGTAGTGAGTGCAGTGAGTGCAGTGTAGTGAGTGCAGAGTAGTGAGTAGTGAGTGCAGAGTAGTGAGTGCAGAGTAGTGAGTAGTGAGTGCAGAGTAGTGAGTAGTGAGTGCAGGGGGTAGTGAGTGCAGAGTAGTGAGTGCAGAGTAGTGAGTAGTGAGTGCAGAGTAGTGAGTAGTGAGTGCAGAGTAGTGAGTGCAGAGTAGTGAGTGCAGAGTAGTGAGTAGTGAGTGCAGAGTGTGAGTAGTGAGTAGTGAGTGCAGAGTAGTGAGTGCAGAGTAGTGAGTAGTGAGTGCAGAGTAGTGAGTGCAGAGTAGTGAGTAGTGAGTGCAGAGTAGTGAGTAGGGAGTGCAGAGTAGTGAGTAGTGAGTGCTGAGTAGTGAGTAGTGAGTGCATAGTGAGTGCAGAGTAGTGAGTAGTGAGTGCAGAGTAGTGAGTAGTGAGTAGTGAGTGCAGAGTAGTGAGTAGTGAGTGCAGAGTAGTGAGTAGTAAGTGCAGAGTAGTGAGTAGTGAGTGCAGAGTAGTGAGTAGTGAGTGCAGAGTAGTGAGTAGTGAGTGCAGAGTAGTGAGTAGTGAGTGCAGAGTAGTGAGTGCAGAGTAGTGAGTAGTGAGTGCTGAGTAGTGAGTGCAGAGTAGTGAGTAGTGAGTGTGGTGCTGAGTAGTGAGTAGTGAGTGCATAGTGAGTGCTGAGTAGTGAGTGCAGAGTAGTGAGTAGTGAGTAGTGAGTGCAGAGTAGTGAGTAGTGAGTGCAGAGTAGTGAGTAGTAAGTGCAGAGTAGTGAGTAGTGAGTGCAGAGTAGTGAGTGCAGAGTAGTGAGTAGTGAGTAGTGAGTGCAGAGTAGTGAGTGCAGAGTAGGGAGTGCAGAGTAGTGAGTAGTGAGTGCAGAGTAGTGAGTGCAGAGTAGTGAGTAGTGAGTGCAGAGTAGTGAGTAGTGAGTAGTGAGTGCAGAGCAGTGAGTAGTGAGTGCAGAGTAGTGAGTGCAGAGTAGTAAGTAGTGAGTGCAGAGTAGTGAGTGCAGAGTAGTGAGTGCAGAGTAGTGAATAGTGAGTGCAGAGTAGTGAGTGCAGAGTAGTGAGTAGTGAGTGCAGAGCAGTGAGTGCAGAGCAGTGAGTGCAGAGCAGTGAGTGCAGAGCAGTGAGTGCAGAGTAGTGAGTGCAGAGTAGTGAGTAGTGAGTGCAGAGTAGTGAGTGCAGAGTAGTGAGTAGTGAGTAGTGAGTGCAGAGTAGTGAGTGCAGAGTAGTGAGTAGTAAGTGCAGAGTAGTGAGTAGTGAGTGCAGAATAGTGAATAGTGAGTAGTGAGTGCAGAGTGTGAGTAGTGAGTGCAGAGTAGTGAGTGCAGAGTAGTGAGTGCAGAGTAGTGAGTGCAGAGTAGTGAGTGCAGAGTAGTGAGTGCAGAGTAGTGAGTGCAGAGTAGTGAGTAGTGAGTGCAGGGCAGTGAGTGCAGAGCAGTGATTGCAGAGTAGTGAGTGCAGAGTAGTGAGTGCAGAGTAGTGAGTGCAGAGTAGTGAGTGCAGAGTAGTGAGTGCAGAGTAGTGAGTGCAGAGTAGTGAGTGCAGAGTAGTGAGTGCAGAGTAGTGAGTAGTGAGTGCAGAGTAGTGAGTGCAGAGTAGTGAGTAGTGAGTGCAGAGTAGTGAGTGCAGAGTAGTGAGTGCAGAGTAGTGAGTGCAGAGTAGTGAGTGCAGAGTAGTGAGTGCAGAGTAGTGAGTAGTGAGTGCAGAGTAGTGAGTGCAGAGTAGTGAGTGCAGGGCAGTGAGTGCAGAGCAGTGAGTGCAGAGTAGTGAGTGCAGAGTAGTGAGTAGTGTGTAGTGAGTAGTGAGTGCTGAGTAGTGAGTAGTGAGTGCAGAGTAGTGAGTGCAGAGTAGTGAGTAGTGAGTGCAGAGTAGTGAGTAGTGAGTGCAGAGTAGTGAGTGCAGAGTAGTGAGTGCAGAGTAGTGAGTGCAGAGTAGTGAGTGCAGAGTAGTGAGTGCAGAGTAGTGAGTGCAGAGTAGTGAGTGCAGAGTAGTGAGTGCAGAGTAGTGAGTAGTGAGTGCAGGGCAGTGAGTGCAGAGCAGTGAGTGCAGAGTAGTGAGTGCAGAGTAGTGAGTAGTGTGTAGTGAGTGCAAAGTAGTGAGTAGTGAGTGCTGAGTAGTGAGTAGTGAGTGCAGAGTAGTGAGTGCAGAGTAGTGAGTAGTGAGTGCAGAGTAGTGAGTAGTGAGTGCAGAGTAGTGAGTGCAGAGTAGTGAGTGCAGAGTAGTGAGTGCAGAGTAGTGAGTGCAGAGTAGTGAGTAGTGAGTGCAGAGTAGTGAGTGCAGAGTAGTGAGTAGTGAGTAGTGAGTGCAGAGTAGTGAGTAGTGAGTGCAGAGTAGTGAGTGCAGAGTAGTGAGTGCAGAGTAGTGAGTGCAGAGTAGTGAGTGCAGAGTAGTGAGTAGTGAGTGCAGAGTAGTGAGTGCAGAGTAGTGAGTGCAGAGCAGTGAGTGCAGAGCAGTGAGTGCAGAGTAGTGAGTGCAGAGTAGTGAGTAGTGAGGAGTGAGTGCAGAGTAGTGAGTGCAGAGTAGTGAGTAGTGAGTGCAGAGTAGTGACTAGTGAGTGCAGAGTAGTGAGTGCAGAGTAGTGAGTAGTGAGTGCAGAGTAGTGAGTGCAGAGTAGTGAGTAGTGAGTGCAGAGTAGTGAGTGCAGAGTAGTGAGTGCAGAGTAGTGAGTGCAGAGTAGTGAGTGCAGAGTAGTGAGTGCAGAGTAGTGAGTGCAGAGTAGTGAGTAGTGAGTGCAGAGTAGTGAGTAGTGAGTGCAGAGTAGTGAGTAGTGAGTGCAGAGTAGTGAGTGCTGAGTAGTGAGTAGTGAGTGCAGAGTAGTGAGTAGTGAGTGCAGAGTAGTGAGTGCAGAGTAGTGAGTGCTGAGTAGTGAGTGCTGAGTAGTGAGTGCAGAGTAGTGAGTGCAGAGTAGTGAGTGAGTGAGTGCAGAGCAGTGAGTGCAGAGCAGTGAGTGCAGAGCAGTGAGTGCAGAGTAGTGAGTGCAGAGTAGTGAGTGCAGAGTAGTGAGTGCAGAGTAGTGAGTAGTGAGTGCAGAGTAGTGAGTGCAGAGTAGTGAGTAGTGAGTGCAGAGTAGTGAGTGCAGAGTAGTGAGTAGTGAGTGCAGAGTAGTGAGTGCAGAGTGAGTAGTGAGTGCAGAGTAGTGAGTGCAGAGTAGTGAGTGCAGAGTAGTGAGTGCAGAGTAGTGAGTGCAGAGCAGTGAGTGCAGAGCAGTGAGTGCAGAGCAGTGAGTGCAGAGTAGTGAGTGCAGAGTAGTGAGTAGTGTGTAGTGAGTGCAGAGTAGTGAGTAGTGAGTGCAGAGTAGTGAGTAGTGAGTGCAGAGTAGTGAGTAGTGAGTGCAGAGTAGTGAGTAGTGAGTGCAGAGTAGTGAGTAGTGAGTGCAGAGTAGTGAGTGCAGAGTAGTGAGTGCAGAGTTAGTGAGTGCAGAGCAGTGAGTGCAGAGCAGTGAGTGCAGAGCAGTGAGTGCAGAGCAGTGAGTAGGTGAGTGCAGAGTAGTGAGTAGTGAGTGCAGAGTAGTGAGTAGTGAGTGCAGAGTAGTGAGTAGTGAGTGCAGAGTAGTGAGTAGTGAGTGCAGAGTAGTGAGTGCAGAGTAGTGAGTAGTGAGTGCAGAGTAGTGAGTGCAGAGTAGTGAGTGCAGAGTAGTGAGTGCAGAGTAGTGAGTAGTGAGTGCAGAGTAGTGAGTGCAGAGTAGTGAGTAGTGAGTGCAGAGGTAGTGAGTGCAGAGTAGTGAGTAGTGAGTGCAGAGTAGTGAGTAGTGAGTGCAGAGTAGTGAGTAGTGAGTGCAGAGTAGTGAGTGCAGAGTAGTGAGTAGTGAGTGCAGAGTAGTGAGTGCAGAGTAGTGAGTAGTGAGTGCAGAGTAGTGAGTGCAGAGTAGTGAGTAGTGAGTGCTGAGTAGTGAGTGCAGAGTAGTGAGTGGTGAGTAGTGAGTGCAGAGTAGTGAGTGCAGAGTAGTGAGTAGTGATTGCAGAGTAGTGAGTAGTGAGTGCAGAGTAGTGAGTAGTGTGTAGTCAGTGCAGAGTAGTGATTAGTGAGTGCAGAGTAGTGAGTGCAGAGTAGTGAGTAGTGAGTGCAGAGTAGTGAGTAGTGAGTGCAGAGTAGTGAGTAGTGAGTGCAGAGTAGTGAGTGCAGAGTAGTGAGTGCAGAGTAGTGAGTAGTGAGTGCAGAGTAGTGAGTAGTGAGTGCAGAGTAGTGAGTGCAGAGTAGTGAGTAGTGAGTGCAGAGTAGTGAGTGCAGAGTAGTGAGTAGTGAGTGCAGAGTAGTGAGTGCAGAGTAGTGAGTGCAGAGTAGTGAGTGCAGAGTAGTGAGTAGTGAGTGCAGAGTAGTGAGTGCAGAGTTGTGAGTGCAGAGTTGTGAGTGCAGAGTAGTGAGTGCAGAGTAGTGAGTAGTGAGTGCAGAGTAGTGAGTAGTGAGTGCAGAGTAGTGAGTGCAGAGTAGTGAGTGAGTAGTGAGTGCAGAGTAGTGAGTGAGTAGTGAGTGCAGAGTAGTGAGTGCAGAGTAGTGAGTGCAGAGTAGTGAGTAGTGAGTGCAGAGTAGTGAGTGCAGAGTAGTGAGTGCAGAGTAGTGAGTAGTGAGTGCAGAGTAGTGAGTGCAGAGTAGTGAGTGCAGTGAGTAGTGAGTGCAGAGTAGTGAGTAGTGAGTGCTGAGTAGTGAGTGCAGAGTAGTGAGTAGTGAGTAGTGAGTGCAGAGTAGTGAGTGCAGAGTAGTGAGTGCTGAGTAGTGAGTGCTGAGTAGTGAGTGCAGAGTAGTGAGTGCAGAGTAGTGAGTGCAGAGTAGTGAGTGCAGAGTAGTGAGTGCAGAGTAGTGAGTAGTGAGTGCAGAGTAGTGAGTGCAGAGTAGTGAGTGCAGAGTAGTGAGTGCAGAGTAGTGAGTGCAGAGTAGTGAGTAGTGAGTGCAGAGTAGTGAGTGCAGAGTAGTGAGTGCAGAGTAGTGAGTAGTGAGTGCAGAGTAGTGAGTAGTGAGTGCAGAGTAGTGAGTGCAGAGTAGTGAGTAGTGAGTAGTGAGTGCAGAGTAGTGAGTGCAGAGTAGTGAGTGCAGAGTAGTGAGTAGTGAGTGCAGAGTAGTGAGTGCAGAGTAGTGAGTGCAGAGTAGTGAGTAGTGAGTGCAGAGTAGTGAGTGCAGAGTAGTGAGTGCAGAGTAGTGAGTGCAGAGTAGTGAGTGCAGAGTAGTGAGTAGTGAGTGCAGAGTAGTGAGTGCAGAGTAGTGAGTGCAGAGTAGTGAGTAGTGAGTGCAGAGTAGAGTAGTGAGTGCAGAGTAGTGAGTGCAGAGTAGTGAGTGAGTGAGTAGTGAGTGCAGAGTAGTGAGTGCAGAGTAGTGAGTGCAGAGTAGTGAGTAGTGAGTGCAGAGTAGTGAGTGCAGAGTAGTGAGTGCCAGAGTAGTGAGTGCAGAGTAGTGAGTGCAGAGTAGTGAGTGCAGAGTAGTGAGTGCAGAGTAGTGAGTGCAGAGTAGTGAGTGCAGAGTAGTGAGTAGTGAGTGCAGAGTAGTGAGTAGTGAGTGCAGAGTAGTGAGTGCAGAGTAGTGAGTAGTGAGTAGTGAGTGCAGAGTAGTGAGTGCAGAGTAGTGAGTGCAGAGTAGTGAGTGCAGAGTAGTGAGTGCAGAGTAGTGAGTGTGAGTAGTGAGTGCAGAGTAGTGAGTGCAGAGTAGTGAGTGCAGAGTAGTGAGTGCAGAGTAGTGAGTGCAGAGTAGTGAGTGCAGAGTAGTGAGTAGTGAGTGCAGAGTAGTGAGTGCAGAGTAGTGAGTGCAGAGTAGTGAGTGTGAGTCAGAGTAGTGAGTGCAGAGTAGTGAGTAGTGAGTGAGTAGTGAGTAGTGAGTGCAGAGTAGTGAGTGCAGAGTAGTGAGTGCAGAGTAGTGAGTGCAGAGTAGTGAGTGCAGAGTAGTGAGTGCAGAGTAGTGAGTAGTGAGTGCAGAGTAGTGAGTGCAGAGTAGTGAGGTGCAGAGTAGTGAGTAGTGAGTGCAGAGTAGTGAGTGCAGAGTAGTGAGTGCAGAGTGAGTAGTGAGTGCAGAGTAGTGAGTAGTGAGTGCAGAGTAGTGAGTAGTGAGTGCAGAGTAGTGCAGAGTAGTGAGTGCAGAGTAGTGAGTGCAGAGTAGTGAGTAGTGAGTGCAGTGAGTGAGTAGTGAGTGCAGAGTAGTGAGTAGTGAGTGCAGAGTAGTGAGTGCAGAGTAGTGAGTAGTGAGTAGTGAGTGCAGAGTAGTGAGTGCAGAGTAGTGAGTGCAGAGTAGTGAGTAGTGAGTGCAGAGTAGTGAGTAGTGAGTGCAGAGTAGTGAGTGCAGAGTAGTGAGTAGTGAGTGCAGAGTAGTGAGTGCAGAGTAGTGAGTGCAGAGTAGTGAGTGCAGTGCAGTAGTGAGTGTGAGTAGCAGAGTAGTGAGTGCAGAGTAGTGAGTAGTGAGTGCAGAGTAGTGAGTGCAGAGTAGTGAGTAGTGAGTGCAGAGCAGTGAGTGCAGAGCAGTGAGTGCAGAGTAGTGAGTAGTGAGTGCAGAGTAGTGAGTGCAGAGTAGTGAGTAGTGAGTGCAGAGTAGTGAGTGCAGAGTAGTGAGTGCAGAGTAGTGAGTAGTGAGTGCAGAGTAGTGAGTGCAGAGTAGTGAGTGCAGTGAGTGCAGAGTAGTGAGTGCAGAGTAGTGAGTAGTGAGTGCAGAGTAGTGAGTGCAGAGTGAGTAGTGAGTGCAGAGTAGTGAGTGCAGAGTAGTGAGTAGTGAGTGCAGAGTAGTGAGTAGTGAGTGCAGAGTAGTGAGTAGTGAGTGCAGAGTAGTGAGTGCAGAGTAGTGAGTGCAGAGTAGTGAGTAGTGAGTGCAGAGTAGTGAGTGCAGAGTAGTGAGTAGTGAGTGCAGAGTAGTGAGTGCAGAGTAGTGAGTAGTGAGTGCAGAGTAGATGAGTAGTGAGTGCAGAGTAGTGAGTGCAGAGTAGTGAGTGCAGAGTAGTGAGTTGAGTAGTGAGTGCAGAGTAGTGAGTGCA